>NC_092504.1:80874525-81177555 GCF_047511675.1 Marmota flaviventris
GTTTGTTTCCACTTCCTGCTTGGATTATTTTTAGGTTTTGAGTTTTACTTTTTTTAATTTAATTTTTTTAACCAAACTACTAATTTTGGACACATGTTCAAAACTTAAGTAGTATTCCTTTTAAATCAAAAGCATATATCTCTAAGGTCAGGTCTAGTGTATGAGATTTGATTTCAACCAACAAGTCAATCAACAGACAAATACATAGCATTGTCAGTTGTGATTCAGTTAGTGAGAGAAAGACACACACAACATTTAATATTTTGCCTGTCATCTGACAAGATGATGATGTAAATTATGTGAACCCCATCTTTTAAAAGACATTGACAGGGTGCATATTTGAATTAAATAAATATGGTATGATTCCTAAATTAGGATTTTATATATTTTTAAGATAATGAAAGCTTTTTTTATTAGTTGCTCAAGACAATACAATGATCTTGACATATCATACATTTGATTCAAATAGGGTATGAATTCTCATTTTTCCACGTGTACAGATTGCAGGATCACATTGGTTATACATCCATGTATATACATACAGCAATCCTAGTGTCAGTTGTATTCTGCTGCCCTCCCTATCCCCCTCCCTTCCCCTTCCCTCCCATCCCTATACTCTACCTATTCTACTGTGACACTTATCTCTCTCTCTTTTTTCCTTCCCTTCCCCCTCACACCATAGTATATGTATTTTGTGAACCCATGAGGGTCTCCTTCTGTCTTGCGAATGCAAGCTTTTAATATTATATTCTACATGGAGAGCACCAAATGTTCTCCTGGTGAAAACATCATGAGATTTGATAAATTCATTTTTAATAATAATATTACAATATATAATTTGAATTATTCAATTTGTTTTGTGTAACTTAAAAGAGATTCCTTATGCATATTTAATAATATAATCACAGAATAAAAATTGTTTTTGATTTTTTTCATTTCTGTACATAGAATATTTCCTTTATTTTAAAAATATAAAGCATGTAAGAAAAAACAATGCTTTCTAAAATATAAAAAATAATTTAGTCTGCGCTTTTCTATATAAAACAGAGATTATATATATTTGTATGTTTATGTTATATATTATCTCTGTAGTTTTCTATTTTTTGACTGATTCATAAGACTTTTCAACTTATTCTGTTCTTTTATTCAGATTCTCTAATAGTTCAGTAAAAACTACAGAACCTGAAAAGTTACATTTTCGTTTAGCAGAGTATTAATTTCTACTATATTTTCAGCTTTATATAAAAAAACACAGGGAAGAGACTTTTGCTAAACTTCAGCATATTCATTTTTATGTGTAGTTTCTGTAAATCTTGACAGATATCATGAAATAATGTGACTTTACAGTAGAAAATGGAAATGTTTAAAATAAAGATTTTTAAATACTGAAAAAAAAAAGAAAATGGAAATGTTTGAAAATAAATTGAAAACAAAAAAATAAATTGAAAGAAAAATTTAAAATGTCAAAATTATCAATTTTATTGCATAACTTCAGAAAATTTTGCACATTAATATGAGCTAGTAAACAAAAGTCAATCATGAGTTCATCTTCTGATCCTACATTGTGTCTCCTATTTTTTTCTCCCTGGTTAGTGTTCATTGGTATTGGCAAAAGTCCACCTTTTCATGTTGCATGCTCTTTCCCAATCCATTAAGGTGACCACTGAGGAACAAAAGCATTAAGAAACTGACTGGGGATTAAAGAATAAGGTAGATTACTTTAGGAGAATACTTCAATTCAAAAATATTCTGATATAATTAATGTAACAGATCATTCTTGGGATACCATACTGAAATTGTCCCTACTTTGAAGAATACTGATTTTTCGACCTGTCCATTACTCTGCCACATATACTCAGCTCACATAATACCAGATGGAAATAAAACATCAGAAATTGCTGTTAGCAGAAAAATAAATAATAAAAAATAATCAATCGGATATTCAATAGTGGTTAGGAATTACATCATTTGACCCCAGCAATCAGAGAGAGAGAGAGAGAGAGAAAGAAGAAGAAGAAGGAGGAGGAGGAGGAGGAGGAGGAGGAGGAGGAGGAGGAGGAGGAAGAAGAAGAAGAAGAAGAAGAAGAGAGAGAGAGAGAGAGAGAGAGAGAGAGAGAGAGAGAGAGAGAGAGAGAGGAAAGAGTTATATCAATTTTTCTGGTGGCTTCTACTTTCTCTTTAGAAGGGCTTTTTAAGTTTTCTGCCCATGAAATCAAAATGTGTGTCATTTCACTTAGATTATTTTGCTTATATAACTCATTTGAACATGTTTTGTTTTCCCTCAAACAAATGATTTCTGATGTAGAACCAAAGCATTAAATGTTTGATCTTGTATTTGGTAACACAATTTCTTCTGCTATTTTCTTTTCCCACAGTTTCAGGCCCACTTTCATTCTTTATTGTCAACCAATGAAATTCCACTAATTATCATTGAGAATGAGAGTGAAAAAAGTCTCAAAGAAATGATATCTTACTTTTACTCTTGTATCAGCTACAGAAGTATAAAAACCATTCACATATATGTTGCTGGAGCTGATAAAATAGTAGATTTAGAACACAACAAAATAAAGCCTTATGTCTTGTCAAATGTAGAGGCTTACATAAAAAAATGTAGAATTCTATTTTGTTATTGAAAAACTCTTCTTGGAAGTATTATTTGAACTAAGAAATCCTTTATTATGCTTATATTTCAGATATTGAAATATGACATATTGTTGAAGAGCTAATTACTTCTAACTACCCAAATTATATAATTATTAGTTGCTTGATACAATAGATTTTAATTGCCTCCTGAGAAAAAAGAAAATTTGGTATTTCTTTCTTCCTCTTTCATATATGAAAATATGATGCATTATGAATTTAATTAATTATTTATTCAAATAAAGGTTTTCAGAGCTTTGTCTCATTTAAAGAAATTATGCTAAAAATTCATATTGTTATTGAATCATGATTAGGAAACTGATTCTTACTGTTTTTATTATGGAAAGAAGAAATTTCACATTTTAATATACCAATTTGTATGAAATAATTTTTTCAAAAAAATCAATGATTTCATTCTATAAATAATCAGTAACTCAAGTTACACTGTACTCAAAGCTGTGATTAATGTGCTATACTCTTACATAATTAATTAACCACATTGGGACAATACATCTCTTGGGAAAAAATAAATAAATCAATATTTTTTTCAGAACATTTTAATTTCTGGTTATAATATATAAACTTTTAGAATAATAAAGTAATCAATATTTTTGCATTGAGTAAATTTGAATATTACTTTTAAAGAAAATTGTTACATGTTACACAATGTGATCAATTTTTATGAATGTAATTTAATTTTATCTCTTAATTACTGTAGTTAATTTGTAAATTATTTTACAGAGAAGATATTTAAAATATCAGTAATTAATTATTTTACCCCTCATACTTTTATGCTCTACCAGATTGAGAGTTCATTGTATCATATATAGTTGCTTTTCTCCCTCTCCTAAGTAAAATCATTAGCCACTTTCTAGTATTACTTCAGTAAGAGTAATTGCCTTTTCTATTTCCTGGATTCCAAGCACTAATTTGAGTGGAATATTTCTGCACAATCACTGGCCAAAAAAAAAAGTGTGAAATACAAAAAGTATGCTAGAGTTAATTTTCTAGAATCCTGACTTTCCTGTCAATCAATGTCAATTTAAGTCAATCAAATGCACAATAGTAAATCATTTAAAAAAAAATACATTTGAAACATTCTGAAAGTTGAAAGTATCCAATCTTTCTTCTCATGTCCTTCCTTTCATATTTACTTCAACTTTCCATTTTCACTTTCTGGTCTTTTCCGTATCTGTTCTTACCCTGGTTTCCTTTTCTTTATTATTATTATTATTTTTTTATTCTAAATCTTTTCCATAGCACTGTAATATTCATTTAACAATTTTCATTACTGCTATTTTCCAAGGCAAGAAAACTCTCTCACAATCTTTAGCTCCTATGTGGCCAGTGGTCCCTAATACTATAATGGTTGTTCTATAGTTGGGCCACTATGGCATTTGAGATGGTACACATTTTTTTTTTTTTTTTTAAAGAAAGAGTGAGAGAGAGGAGAGAGAGAATTTTAATATTTATTTTTTAGTATTTGGCGGACACAACATCTTTGTCTGTGTGTGGTGCTGAGGATCGAACCCAGGCCGCCCGCATGCCAGGTGAGCGCGCTACCGCTTGAGCCACATTCCCAGCCTTCATGTTCTTGAATAGGCAGAATTTGGGAGCAAATCAAATATTGACTGTAAGCAAAGCTGACTTACTTGTAGTTGATTCTGAGAAATTTAGTAAGTTCTTCTGAGTTTCATTGTATTGATTTGTAAAATATGTATAAATCCATTCTACAAATTATTTAGAATGTGAGCTATTAAATATTAAATAATTTGAGATAAAATATACATAATAAATGCTCAATATATCACTTTCCACTTAATTCTGATTCATGTATTTGTTTATCATTTTTAATTGTATAAATATCTTCATAATTATCTGATTCTCTTTGCCTGTTTGTAGAATCCATAGAAATAAAAACTTTAAAACTTAGGGCTGGGGATGCATCTTGGTGGTACAGTGCTTGTCTTATATGTGCAAGGCATTGGAATCGATCACCAGCACCAGAAAAGAAAAACAAAGACATCTTTCCTCTCATGATTTTTCATTTATGATTACATTACTGATTTACTAAAGAAGAAAAGAGGTTAAGGAGCAGAGTTATGTCTAAAGGCTAAGGTAGTATTAAAAGTCAGTTCAATGTGAGTAAACAAAGATGTAGGTTTTCCAAATGTCCTTAAAAACGTTATTTTCCATAAATAAATAAAATGTTGGGGCTGGGACTGGGGCTCAGCAGTAAAGCACTTGCCTGGCATGTGTGAGGTACTGGGTTTGATTCTCAGCACCACATATAAATAAATAAAATAAAGGTCTATCAACAACTAAAAAATATTTTTTTAAAATAAATAAATAAGATGTCTAATACTGTTAGTATTATTTCAGCATTTCAAAAGTACTTTATAACTTCAAAGACAATGTTGAGCCTACTTTTTTCTAAAGTATGAACTGTAAAGGCATATGGTTCTCCTATTCATCTGTCATCACTGAAAATGGTAATAAAAAGTTTTGTTTCAGTATCATTTAAAATTAATTATCTTCTTGATTAAAAATGGGTATTAACATATTCATAATTTATTATTGACAATTCATTTGTTTATTTTACTGTTGTTAACCATTTGTAATTGTTTTTAATATCTTTAACCATTTTTTCTATTTGGTTAATGTCTTTATTGATCCATGATAATTTTTTCTATATTTATTTATTTATTTCAAGTAATCTTATTCTCATTAGTATTTGATTTTTCACTTTCTCTAATTTTTGATGAAGAGAAAAATCATAATTTAAACATAATTAAACATATTTCTTAAGAACTATTTTATTTTGTGGTAAAATCTCTCATGTAAAGATATGGTGACAATTTCCTATGAATTCTCTTTGAAATTTTAAATATTTGATTTTATAAAGGAGCCATTTCTCTATTTATAATTGATCTGTAGTAGTTGTGAATAAATATTATGGGGCTTGTCTGCCTTTTGGAATCTGATTCTCTAAGTTATCAAGTTTCTCAGTCATTTTTTCTTCCATATTTATTAGAGTAATTTTGGATTCACTAGAATTGTGTTCAATCTAAGGGTCAATTTGAAGAAATAAATATCATCATCATATGACTTCTTAAACATGAAACAGCATATCTCTCCATTTATTTCATCTTCTTAAATGTCTTTAAAATATTAATATTTTGGTTAAACTTGTATTTATTTATTATTAGCATTATTTCTTAATAATCAATATTTTGGTTACTATTATAACTGTGTCACTTTAAATTAAACCATTAACTCTTTTACAGGTTTATAAAATGAATATTGTTTGCCTGGAAGAGAGAATTACATTTATCCCTTTCATATGATTAATTTATTTCATTGGAAAAAATCATTTTAAAAATTCCATTTCTTTGTTTATATAGTTCTATTGCTGATTGCTTAACAAGTTGTTAAAAATCAAGATTTATAATTTAGGAGTCTACTTAATCAAGTTGTTAAAATATCAAGATTTATAATTTAGGAGTCTACTTAATCAAGTTGTTAAAATATCAAGATTTATAATTTAGGAGTCTACTTCCGAAGAATTATAGTACACTGTCAAGAAGACATTTAGTTCAGTAAACAGAAAAAAATGCTGACTTAAATTTCTTTAAGAAATGTTTCTGAATAGATTATTCATGAGAAATTGAGATAGTATAGGGAAGTGGACAAAGACTGCTTTTTAAATTCGGATTTATTCATTTTAATACTAAAGACAAGTTTTTAGAAATCCATGCCATTCTTACAAAAAAGCATGTTATTTTGCAGTGAAGCAACTTCATTTTTTTCACTGGAGAAATGACATCCTTTCTTTACTGACATTTCTCCAAATAAAATCTTCAATTCCTTCTCCAGGTTTATGCCACTCATATGAAAACATCAGAGGTTCTTTCAATGAAGAATTCTAATTGAAGATGTGTTTTCTTACATCTAATTTCACCATTTCCCACTTTTATTGTACATTCATTTAACACATTTAGAACATTTGAGAAAAATTCATATAAAAGCAACATTTGCCAGTGACTTTATTTTGCAATTTCATATTAATGCTATACATCACGAGAAATTCTAGTGCTATTTTGAATTGTAGCAACTTGATTTAATATCAGTGTTTCTAGTGAATATAATGATGTCAGTTACTAATAGAATCATCTAAATCTTAGATCTAATATTGTAATGGTAGAATATCCTGTATTTCTGCTTGTATTACAATTATTTTATAGTGCAACAAATCAATATTTAGTCTTAGTAATTCTTTATGAAGAATTAAAATGATCTTTACCGGTCATGAGTGTGAAAATGTTCTTTAATCTGACAATTTTTGAAAGTCACTGTGTACCATATTTAGCCACAAATGAAGTAGGGCATATAAGATGTCAAGCCATCTACCTGTTATATGATTGCCAGAAATAGTTCATGTGTTCTATTCCCTCAAAATAAAAAAATAAATTCTTTAGAAGATTGTTCCAAGGATTGTATAGGGATAACAAAGTGCAGCTTGGTCAATGACAATAAGACCTATTTAAGAGTGATAACTATTATGTGTCAGAAACTGTGTTGTGAATTGTAGAAGAAATATTTCACTTAGAGTCTTACTGATCTTAAGTGATAGATATTATTCTTATTTATTTTAAGAATGAAAAGACTGACAGAATTCCCAAATTAGCAAAGATAAATAAGATACTAATTACAACATAGCCATCTGCTACATGTCTGTCCTGTGGTCTCAGGTATCATGTTTGTTTCTTCTCTTTTTCATCCTGCACATGCTCACTGCCTACGTTTCTCTTTACATGGTATTACGGATTGTATTTTAATTGTCCTTTGAAAAGATCATATCTTGGAAGAATGATCCAAATGCATCAAGAATCTGAGGTCAGCTTTTAGGCAATGATGAGGGTTGTCACTCCATCAGTGGATTAATTCACTTTTTGAATTAAAAATTTGCATGGCCTACGAGGTGTTAAGTGTAAGCAGGTCTGGTATGGCTGAAGAAGTAGGTCACTGGGATTGAGTCTTTGGGTACCATGTCTTGTCCCTGGCTTCTTACTCTCTTGGCTTTTTGGTTCCCATAAGCTAGATAGCTTTCCTCTGCCATACCCTTCAAGATGGTCTTCCTTATCTCAGTTAAGAACAATGGAGTTTACTGAGCACGCACTAAAATCACTGAAGCTGAGTCTAAAATAAACTTTTTCTTCCTCTAATGCATTCTTATCAGGTGTTTGGTAACAGAAAGAAAAGCTAACACACATGGGTCAAATAATTGGATGCAGAACAAAATGAAATGTACCAGCTATTGCAGGATTTCCAGTAAGCTGGATCATTGGAGTGTGGTTTAAGATGATTTACCACTTAGAATTCAAAAGGGCTTCAGAGTAAATAAAGTAAAAACAGACATAACTGGAAATAAAATTATATAAATTCACGATTTTAATCGGTGCTATCAACCAAAACTGGTAATTGTCTCTTGGAAAACACTTCATTCAATTAAAAAAAAAAAAAAAAAAATATATATATATATATATATATATATATGCCTCATTTTCATGTGTATGTAGCTTATTTTCCCCAATAAGTATATTTTGGGTTCTAAAACAAATCTCAGTAAACTAAAAGACTTTTCATTATTGAAAGAATGTTTTGTGATCTCAATGGAATTAAGTCAGAAGTTGAAAGAAAATGAAACAAAGTACCTTTAAAAATTGGGAGGTAAATGAAGAAATAAAAAATTATAAAGAATTATGAAATAAATGAAAATGACAACAACATATTGAAACTTGTGAATGCTACTAAATCACTTTGTGGGAATTTATAACATTAAAGGCCTGCATTTAAAAAAAATACAGTCTCAAATCAATTATTTCAGTATCTACATTTAGAAATTAGAAAAAAAGAGAAGAGAATTACTTAGGGAAAAATTGTCAGAAATGTAAGAATTACCACACTGAATACTTAAGAACTTTGCTGAAAAAATTATTGAATTTTTAGATAACTGAATAGATGCTAATTCTCTTCATGTATGGGTTCAAAATTATCATAATCAAATCCCACAGTTTTATTTTTTTTGTGAAAATGATAGACCTTTTCTAAGATTATAAGGGAATGCAGAGATTTGAAAGACCAATAATAACTTTGAAAGTTCAAGTTCAACTTTATTAAACACCAAGGAACAGTTCTATCTATTACAAACACAAGCTAACCTTATTTGCCATGTATGGCAAACTGTGAATTAATGTACAATTGTAGTGTTTATATTCCTTTGAAATCTATACATCAATAGAAATAAATGAACTATTGATTTATGAAAAACATGATGAATCTTAAAATAATTAGCCTGGGTGAAAAAGTGAAACAAAAAGTGATATATATTCTATGAATATTTTATGTAAGTTTCTTTAATCACACAAATTAATACACAGTGACAAAGTATATCAATAGTTTCCTGGAAATGGAGTGGAGAGTCAGTTGGAAGGCATTGCAAAGGACAAAAGGAACATGTTGGAGAAAAATGAATATGCTTATTACCATGGTTATGATAATAGTTAAGCAAGGTGTGGTATGTGTTTTTTTTATTCTATATGTACAGAAACATGAACATAATGAGGCTCATCCTTCATTCAAGCCAACCTTCCATAAAAAAAGACTATTATTAGATCCACACTCAATTTCTGGTCAAGTCTTCTCACAGAATTAAATATTTCATGATATGTTACTAATACTGAAAGAACTTTCATAGTAATGCTAAAAAAGACAAACTACAAAATTTCAATAGGACATAAATGATATAACTGGTTTTGAATGCAATATCCATATAGCAGCTAATTATTAGTATGAAGAAACTCAATCTTTAGAAAGTGCCATCAAAACAAAACAAACAACAACAAATAATATATATATATATATATATATATATATATATATATATATATATGTATATATACACACATATATATACATATGTATATATATATATAGATATATGTATCAGGTATACTATATATACATATGTGTATATATATATATATATATATATATGTGTGTGTGTGTGTGTGTGTGTGTGTGTGTGTATATTTGTTGTAGACACACACATATATGTGTGTTGTTGTTGTGTTGCACACACACACATACACACACAAAAGTAACTCATATCCCATTTCTTTTTGGCCAGATTTGGTTTCTATAACAGTAACTCTCAGTATGCCCTGAAATGTAAACATGGTTGCCCTATTCTCCAGTAGCTTGAAGAGATAAAAGTTACTGGAAACCTGCATATGCTGTCCAAAGAGTGGCTAAAAGCATTTTAGTGTGATGTCACATAATTTTCACAGTAACATTTATTTAACTAAGGCCCCTGAAAGCTGTCATCCGACCCCAAGGTGCCAACATATCTTCACAGCTGGCTTTCTTCTCATGGCAAAAATCAGATTTCTCTAGATATATGTGACAATAGTACTTTTTTCACTTCACTTTCATTTGCTTTGTCAAGAGAAAAACTGCATTTTCCCCCCATTATACATGCTAAATAAGATTTTTCAACTGTAAAAAAAAAGATTGGCTCTACAGAATTTATTTTTGTCTCATTATTACTGATGCCAGGGAAAATAAACATCAAATTACAAGTATTAAACAATTTAGTGGAATATAATATTATGCCAGGATAGTATTTCTTTATATAATAAAAAGGGAAAGAGACTCTAATTGCTAAAACTTATGTGGATAACCTTATTTCTCAAAACAACTGTTACAACTGCATTCTGAATTGGTAAACAAAAAAAATAGATTAATTTATACTCATTTAATAATGCTTTGTGAGAGTAGTTGTTCAGCAAACACAAAATTGTTTATTTTTGTACTCTATCAGTGCTATCCTGGAACTCTTCAATATTATCAATACATGTGAAATTATATATAAGGTATACTATGATTTGTATCTTAAATGCCCCCCAAAACCCATATAAAAATCTTGGTCTCCATCTTTTGGTATTATTGAGAGGTAGTAGAACCTTTAGAATGTGGGGTATATCGGAAGAAAATTTGGTCATCAGGGGCATGCCATTGGAAGGGATATTAAGGTTTATTGAAAGAAGTGGTTCTTTTCCTTTCTTTTTGCTTCTTAGAGGTAAACTTCTAGGTAGCCTAGAAATTTCTTCTACCAGATTAATTAGGCTATCATGTTTAAACTCAGCCTCTAGAAAGTCTCAGTGGATGGACAAAATTTTATTTACCACTTTGCTGCCAAGAAGTAAATAAACTTACTTCACCAGGTGTTTTAGCTACCACAATTGTGCTGTACAATCCCAAAGCAACACAGACAAGTGACTATGGAGTGAAACTTTTAAAACTATGAGCCAAAATAAAAATTTTTATTTTAAATTGTTAATCTCAATCTTTGGTCACAGGGAAGGAAAGTTGACTAACACAGGAAATTGTTACTATGAACACATGACATATGGTCGAGAAGCCTTTGGAATTGTTCTGTGGAAAGAGATTTTAAAAGTCTGGAAGAGTGTGCTAGAGAAGGACCAGACTGCTGTAAGTGAAGGTTAATGGTAATTCTGGTGAGGGCTCATCATACCAGAGGGTAACAGATATGCAGAGACTAAAGTCTATGCTAATAAGGCTTCAGATAGATATGAGGACTCTCTTGGAAACTGGAACATAGGCCACACATATTACATTCTGGCAAAGAACTTGTCTACATTTTATCGATGCCTGAGACTTTCTAGAGGCTCAGTTTAAACATGATGGACAAATTAATCTGGCAGAAGAAATTTCTAGGTTACACAGAATTCAGGCAGTGGCATGAGTATTACTGACTGTGTTAGCCAGATTTAAATTCAGTATCAAGAGCAAAAAACAGAGATTTGAAAAACTTGTAATTGGCAAGAAAAGGAGCATATTTACAGTTGCAGTCAAGGAGGGCATGGTTGCTAAAGACATTAGCTCAATTAAAAAAAAGCCGATTTACTTCCTTGGTACTGGGACACTAGGAAAGGTGCTTGAAGGCATCTGAGAAATCAATAATATCTCATCCATTATGGAGACGTCAATGTAAAGACAAATTGTGTGTGGCCCCTGCAGACCTTGCTCATGCAGGCAACTTGGGGAATTATTTCCATGGGGTCTCTTTTTTATGTTTGGTCAACAAAGCACTCAGGACACTGCAGCCATGGTTCAAATGGGCCCTAGGTACAGCTCAGATCAGCAGCAGACATTGGGGTCAGCTACATGAAGCCGATTTTCAGGAATAGAAAATAATAGAGTGATAGGCTTATGGAAGCTTCCACTGAGATCTCAAATGAAGGCCAGGGAGGCCAGGAAGTGTGTGGCTGGTTTGGCGTCCTTACAAACAGCCCTTGAATATAACAGAGACTTAGAGGAGATGCTTTTCCTAAAAGTTGTGACTCTCAAGCCTGAAGAGCCCTGTGGGAACTAAAAGAAATATAAACCTTGGTCTCTCTGTCTTCATTTTTTCCTCTGTCTCCTCTATTACCTTAATCTTTGAGTTAAGTTCACTGTAAGTTCTGCATGTAGGTATATTATTTATTTAAGGAGTATTCATCTAAAATCTAACAATACAATATTGGTTAAGACTGAATTTACCTAACCTATTTCATTCCCTCTGAAGACTGAGGCAAATTTTGAATAAAGCCCATTTCTTGGTTTTCACCATGGCCTTTTATGCTTGCTTTTGGTGAGGGACAGGACCTCCTTAGTTGAGATCCTTGAAGTCAGGCCTCTGTCCTAGGACTCTGTTAACATCCGGATGATGCATGATGCTGTGAAAGTGAAGCTGGTGCTTAAACAGAAATCCCAGGAAGTTAGAGATAACAGAAACATGGGATGCCTGCTGAGGGATGCCAAAGACAGTGAGCAGAGTTAGTCCAAGTGTGACATGTGGGGTGCAGTAAGCTAGGCCATAGAGACAAAGCTGCCCAAATGCTTTTGAGGCCACATTCTCCCATCATGTTCCTTAAATGGAGCTACAGGATTTTATGGTTCCCTAATGGGTTTCAGTCTTGATTGATAGACATGAGACTTTGGGGAACAACAGAAAAAATGCTATGGTTTGGAAAGTAAATGTCTACAAAAGGCCCACATGATAAAAGCCTTGTCACCAGATTGTAGCATTAAGAATTAGTGGTATTTTCAGAAGATGGAGCCTTTTGGAATAAAGCTAACTTTAACAGCCATTGAGGCAATCTTTTGGCAGGGATATTGGGATCTCAGTGCCTTCCCTTCTCTCTCTTAGCTTCCTGGATATTATGAGGTTAGAAATTTCCTTTACCACATATTCTAATGTAATATTCTGTCTTAACATAGGCTCAAAGTAAAAGGGTCAAGTGACCATAGACTGAAATCTTTAAATCCTTGAGACAAAATAGACCTTTCTTTCTTTTTAAGTTGTTGTTATTTTTTGCATAATAACAGAAACTAAGACAAGGAGAAAGAAAAAAAAATCAAAAACCTACCACTCTTCCTACTATTGAAAATATCTTTCCAAAATTCTGCTGAACTTTCATATATATATATATATATATATATATATATATATATATATATATTCATATATATATATGAATATATATTCATTATTTTTGTTATACTTTATTTAGAAATATTAAAAACTCTAATAAATTTAAAATAGAAAATGTTTATAAGCATACCTTTGGATAGTTGTAAACAAATCAATTCACAATAAAAGGACAGACATACCAGGTATTAAGGTGTCTACACATTTATTTTATTTTATTTTTTTATTTTTGCCAAGTAATAGATGGATTCTTAAAATGTTTACAGAAATCCCTTGACATATATCCTAGGAAATTTCTCTTTTGTAATAGAGAGAAATGTGTAATATTAGATATTGAAAATGCAAAAATATATCTGGCATACATCTGTGTTATAAAAATCAGTTTCCTCCTGCTTAATCTACCTCTTGTGGATATATGATAGATCCTCATATCTAATACATCTCTGTCTCCAATCTCCCCTCTCAATGAAAAATTTATTAACTAACTTCCTCTTAAATGCCACTAATAGGATGATCAATAGCTATATTAATTTCTTATTTCTGTCATAACAAATTACCACAAAATTACTTTTTACTTCATTACTTACTATGTCAAAAGTCAATACAACTTTTTAAGTAATTATATATATGTATATTACTTAATTTTGTATTTTTATATTTTATTATACAAATTTATTAAAATATCATATATATATGTACACACATACATACACACAGGCCTTATATGTATATATGTGTATATCTCTATATAGGTACATATATACTTATATAGCTAGATAGATAGATAGATAACCAAAATTATATATGGTGTGTTCGTGTGTATGTAGATGGGCTCCAGATTAGAACGCTCATGGTCTAAAAGTCATTAAGGATAATTTTGAGGCAGGTTTGATACAGGCTATGACTCTTCTTTTCCTGAGATACCTTTTAGGAATCTTTTAAAACTTTTCAGTTACCTTTTCTTTCTTTATTTTTTTTAAAGCTCCTTTATTAGTACAATGTTTCCTTGAAAAGGAGCTACTTTTACATTAACAGAAAAATATTCTCTTGAAATTATATGTTCTATAATCTATTTCCATTTTTTTATTTTTAAAAAAGTTAAACAGTTTGTAACACATTCTTATTTGTGAAATGTGAAATTTGTATTAAGTCTTGTCCAAACTTTTGAATACCCTGATATGATGTCCTATAGTACTTTATAAACTTTGTGACATTTATTAGATTATGAATAGTTTATTGAAAAGATTTTACAGTACTCATTCTATGATCATATGTATTCACTTTTAAATTCCTTTTAAGGTTAAAGAAACCATATCTCCAATGGTATCCATTCAAAGTTTTACCTAGCCATTTATTTTTATTCTTTGTATTTTTTTCTAATATATTTTCCTTTATTATAAAATTTTATATATTTTATGATAATAGTTAAATAAAAAAACATAAACTGAAATAGTCATGTAATATCTAAACATCATTCAATTGCATAGAAATATTTCATACTTAAATTTCCACTAATATCTTAAAATCTCTTCAATATTTTCTGTGAAATAGTAACAGAAGTTGCTGGCAAAGAAATGCAATTCAGTTTCTCTATATGTTGATTTCTGTACTCAGCCAATGTATCATTTAGATGAGCAAGCATTTTCATAATTGCAGGTGTTTGTATTTCTTCCTTTTTAATAAATATAAAATTAAAAGAATATTCACACTCTTAATTATTTAGTAGAATTTGTTCCAAAGTCCTTATTGAGCATGATATGATTAAAAGTGAAAAATAAATTGTGGATGTTTATTTCTTTATTTTCTGCCGCAGTCTGGCTGGGCACAAAATAACTGAGCCACCACAAAAGCCTTGCAGATTCAAACAGCAACTCTTTATTTCCGACCTCTCACCGGCACTCTACACGCACGCTCTGGGGAAAATCACCCTCCACTGGGCTCTGCATACCGAATACTCTCAGAACCCTGCAAGAACTCCACGGGAACTCCAGGAGCAGGCACCTGAGGCAGCAGGATATGCCCTATTCCCAGCAGGATCCACCCTAAACCCAGATCCACCCTAATCCCTGAGCAGGGTCACCTTTCAACCAAAACTCTCAAACATTCATGCAATGTCACTGCAAATGACCTGGGTCCAAGGCAAGCCCATTTCCACAATGGAAAGTCCTCCCTCTAAGCAACATAGGGTAGGCTAACAAGGAAATTGCCATGCGTCATTCCTAGTTGACTATGGCTCTCAGCAATTTTCCATGTTCTGAGGACTCCACTTAAAATGTACTAATCACACTAGTTGTTCAACACTTCAGAAACTATTATTAGAAATTATAATCCCTTGTATAGTATCCCATCTTTGGATAGGCTCACTTCTTTTTTGTAGAGCCATTTTCCCATAAGGATACCTACATCAAATCAGACAGAATATAATTCACAAAGAACATGGGGTGAGGCTTCTTTGGTTTATAGACTTTATAAGGGCCCCATGGTGTGGCTTCCTGAAATTCACAGCTTTGGGAACTTGTTGCTCTATTCTAGCCTTCAGAAAACAATAAACTTGATAATAAACAATAAACCACGTACATTAGTACATGGTTACTGTATGTGATTACATAAGGATAATATGATTTTGCTCAAATTTCTCTCTCAGTGGTTTAAGGAACTAAGCTGTCATGTATATTGCAACAAGGAACAGAATGTTACCAAAAATGTGGTAGCAGAAAATTAGATTCTCTAATATCGGAAATTCAAGAAATTCAGTCCACACAAATATTGTTTAATAGTGTAAATTATTATACATCTAGAAACTTAGAAGATATCCTATAAGAGTAACCTGTTCAATGTTATAGAATGCTGGTATATCTACTACATACCACATTATTTGCCTATTAGAGTAACAATACAATGCTTAAATGCAGTCTTTTGAAGTAGGAAGTACTGTATACTAATTTAACCTGTAAAGGAAACAATGAAGTTTGGGGATTGAACTTTTAATGATTTTCAGCCTATTGATGAATTCAGAAAAATACTGCAAATATTTGTCTTTAAAGAATGAGAAGTTGTTCTCTCTCTCTCTCTCTCTCTCTCTCTCTCTATATATATATATATATATATATACACACACATATATATATATATATATGATTAAATAATATTAAATAATATTCATTTGGACTGAAAAAATATGTATATATATTTTTTTTTCAGTCCACATGAATATTATTTAAAAGTGCAAATTATTAACATAGCATCAAATCACATTAATAAAAAACATAGATTATGTTCCCAATTATTATACATTAATGACATTTTAATCAATGTCCTATATGATTTTTTTAACCATTAATAAACAGATAATACAATTTTTAAATGACACCATCATTTGACCCATTTATCCCAGTCCTTAGTATGTACCCAATAGGCTTAAAATACTACAGTAATGTTGCCATATCAAAGTTTATAGATGATCAATTCAAATAGCTAAACTGTGGAACCAGCCTAGGTGCCCTTCAACAGATGAGTGGATAAAGAAAATTTGGTTTATATACACAAAAGAACATTAATCAGGCACAAAGTGAAATAAAATTATGTCATTTTCTGGTAAATGGATGGAACTGGAAAACATCATGCTGAGTGAAATAAGCCAATCACAACTAATCCCCCAAAAACATAGAATAAATATTCTCTTTGATATGTGAAGGCTAACTCACAATAAGGGGTTAGGTAAGGAAAAATAGAAGTACTTTGGATTAGACAAAGGGGAATGAAGGGAATGGAAGGGGATGGGGAGTAAGAAAGTTAGTAGAATGAATAGGACATTACATTCCTATGTTCATAAAGGAATACAAGACCAATGTAATTTCACCCCATATATAACCAGAAGAATGGGAAGCTGATTTATATATATCATTTCTATCACAACCTAAGTCATGGTATCATGAATTGATATCATAAAAACTAAACACTTTTAGGTTATGATTGCAATTAAGTAACTTAATCAATTCATGATACCATGACTTAGGTTGTGATAGAAATGATATCTCAATTTCAGTGACTAAATAAAGAATAATATATATATATATATATATATATATATATATATATATATATATATATATATATCATCCAGAGTGTACCATGTATCCAGGCAATAATTGAAGGCAATCCTCATCCATGTGTAAAGTTAGTGTTCCAAGCTGCTTTAACCTGATAATGACTTCTTATCACAGTATGTTTTCTACAATTATCAAAGCAGAGATTGTATGGGCTGGACTTGAACACTGTATACATCTGCAAGGGCACAAATCTTATTAAACAGACAAATTCAGACATAACCTCAAGAATGTATGATATTCTAGTATTTTGTATGCCTGGAAAGAGGAGATCTGAAAATATTAGTGAATTTTACTAAAATAATTTGATTAAAATAAGATATATTCAAAATACATAATGTTCAGAGAAGTTAAAATTTATATAAAAGCATGTACTTAATAAATAGATAAAGTGATATTGGATCCAAAACCTTGAGATTTAGTGTGGCATTGATGATTAATTGTGAGTAAATTATCCTTTGATTTACTCACAAACATAATGACAACAGAACAAAAAAGAAAGGTACACAACATAATAATACTGAGTGAATTTAACACACCTCTCTCACTACTAGATAGATCTTCTAAACAAAAACTAAACAAAAAGAACTATAGATTTAAATGGTACAATAAAAAATTTAGGCTTAATGGACATCTATAGACTATTTCATCCATAAACAAACAAACAACTTTCTTCTCAGCAGCACACAGATCCTACTCTAAAACAGACCATATATTTTGCCAAAAAAAACTCAGCAAATAAAAAAATAGAGATAATAACCTGCATTATATCAGATCATAATGGAGTAAAATTAGAAATCAATAATAGAATAAAAAAATTGAAGCTACTCCAACACCTGGACACTAAATAATATGCTATAAATGATGAATTGATATCAAAAGAAATCAGGGATGGAATAAAAAAAATACTTAGAGGTAACAAAACTGATACAACATATCAAAATGTCTGGGACACTCTGAAGGCAGTGCTAACTAACTAGAAAGTTTATTACATTGAGTTCATTCATTAAAAGAATAGAAAGTCAATGAACAAATGACCTAATATTACATCTCAAAGTCTAGAAAAACATGAGAAACCAACCAAAAGTTTTAGAAGACAGGAACTAATTAAAATGCGAACTGAAATCAATGAAATTGAAACAAAAGAAACAATTCAAAAAATTGACAAAATGTAAATTTGGTTCCTTAAAAACATAAATAAAATTGATAAACCCTTAGCCATGATAACAAAGAGAAAGAGAGAGAAAACTCAAATTACTAAATGCATGATGAAAAAGGAAATATCACAATGGATACCATTGAAATACATAAGATATTTAGAAACCATTTTGAAAATTTATACTCCAATAAAATAGAAAATATCAAAGACATTGACAAATTTATAGAGACATCTGATGTACTCAAACTGAATAAGAAGGACATACACAATTTAAAAAGATCAACTTCAAGCAATGAAATAGAAGATGCCATCAAAAGCCTACAAACCAAGAAAAGCCCAGGAACAGATGGATTCTCAGCTGAATTCTATAAGACCTTCCAGCCAAATTCCATATGATCTTCAAAGAAGAATTAACATTGATAATCCTCAAATTATTCCATGAAATAGAAAAGGAGTGAACCCTTCCAAACTCATTCTATGAAGCTAGTATCACTCTTGATACAAAATAAGACAGGCAGATCAAGTAAAGAAAATTTCAGACCAATGTCCCTGATGAACACAGATGCAAAAATTCTCAATAAAATTTTGGCAAATCTCATACAAAAACATATTTTAAAAGATAGTGCACCATGATCAAGTGGGGTTCATCCCAGGGATGCAAGTTTGGGTAAACATATGAAAATGAATAAATGTAATTCATTACATCTATAGTCTTAAAGACAAGAATCATGCATCTCAGTAGATGAAAAAAAAATGAGGAAATACAGCACATGCTCATGTTCAAAACAGTAGAAAAACTAGTGATAGTAGAGAGATGCCTGAAAATCATTAAAGCTATCTATGCTAAGCCTAAGACCAACATAATTTTAAGTGGAGAAAAATTGAAAACATTCCCTCCAAAAACCGGAACAAAACAAGGATGCCCTCTTTCAACATTTCTATTCAACATAGTCTGGAAACTGTAGCAGAGCAATTGACAGAAGAAAGAAATTAAAGTGATACAAATAGGAAAAGAAGAACTAAAATATCATTATTTGCTAATGACAGGATTCCATATTTAGAAGACTCAAAAAATTCCACCAGAAAACATTTAAAACTAATAAATGAATTCAGCAAAGTAGCAGGATATAAGATCAACATCCATAAATCAAACACTTTCCTATATATCAGTGATGAATCCACTGCAAGAGAAATTAGGAAAACTATCCCGTTCACAATAGTCTCAAAAAAAAAAAAAAAAACTTGGGAGTCAATCTAACAAAAGAGGTGAAAGACCTATACAATGAAAACTACAAAACACTAAAGAAAGAAATTGAAGAAGACTATAGAAGACGGAAAAAATCTCCCATGCTATTGGATAAGCAGAATTAATGTTGTCACGGTGGCCATTCTACCAAAACTGTAATGCAGATTTAATGCAATTGCAATTTAAATCGCAATGACATTCTTCACAGAACTACAAAAAGCAATCATGAAATTCATTTGGAAAAATAAGACACAGAATAGCCAAATAAATCCCAGGCAAGAAGAGTAGAGCAGGAGGTATCACAATACCGGACCTTATACTATACTACAGAGCAATAGTAACAAAAACAGCATGGTATTGGCAAAAAAATAGGCATGGAGACCAATGGTATAGAATAGAAGACACATAAAAACCCACATAATTACAATTATCTCCTCATAATAGACAAAGGCACCAAAAACATTTGTTGGAGAAAAAATAGTCTCTTCAACAAATGGTGCTGGGAAAACTGGAAATCAACAGATTTAACAAAATAAAACTAAACCCCTATCTCTCACCCTACATGAAACTCAACTCAAAGTGGATCAAATACTTAAGCACTAGAATAGAGACCCTGCCCATAATAGAAGAAAAAGTAGGCCCAAATCTTCACGATTTCAGCTTAGGACAGGAATTCTTAACAAGACTTCTAAAGCACAAGAAATAAAATTAAGAATTAATAAATGGGATGGGTTCAAACTAAAAAGCTTCTTCTCAGCAAAGGAAAAAATCAAAAATGTGAAGAAAGAGCCTACAGAATTGGAGAAATATCTTTATCATATGCACCTCAGATAGAGCATTAATCTCCATAATACATAGATAACACAAAAAAATTAACACCAAGAAAACAAATAACCTGATGAATAAATGGGTTAAGGTACTAAACAGAGATTTAAAAAAAAAGAAATGTAATTGATCAACAAATATATAAAAACTGTTCAACATCTCTAGCAATTAGAGAAATGCAAATCAAAACTATTCTCTTAAGATTTCATCTCACTCCAATCAGAATGGCAATTATTAAGAATACAAACAACAGTAATGATGGCAAGAATTTTGTGGAAAAGATATGTTTATACCATGCTGGTGGGACTGCAAATTGGTGCAACCACTTAAGAAAGTATTATGGAGAGTCCTCAGAAAACTTGGAATGGGTCCAACATGTTAAAATCCATATGTTACAGTGATACAGCCACATCAATATTTATAGCAGCTCAATTCATAATATCTAAACTATGTAACCAATCTAGATGACCTTTAACAAATAATAAAGAAAATGTGGTACATATACATAATGGAATATTGCTCAGGCTTAAAGAGGAATGAAATTATGGCATTTGCAGGTAAATGAATGGAGCTGGAGAACATCATGCTAAGAGAAATAAGCCAACCCAAAAAGGCAAAGGCCAAATGTTTTTTTCTGATATACAGATGCTAATTCACAATAAGTAGGTGGGAGCTAAGGAAGAATAAATGTACTTTGAATCAGGCAGAGAGGACTGAAGGGAGGGTAGGAGTTATCAGTTGGGAAAGATAGTAGAATGAATATGCATATGTAATTAAACAATTGGTGTGATTCTATGTCATGTACAAGAAGAATGAGAAGTTATACTCCATTTATATATGATGTGTCAAAATGCATTCTACTGTCATGTATAACTAATTAGAACATTTTATTTTAAAAACAGAAAATATAAGGCACAAATTTAAAATATAATCAATTCAATTTTGAAAAAAATAGTTTCAGACTTAATTAAGTTATAGTTAATTAACTATTTTAATATAATAATTGCCACATATTTAATGACTATTTAAAGTATTTTAGCAACTTTTTTATTGAGATGGCTTATGGTCCCCTGAGGTGTTAAATCACAGTATTGAAACCTTTTGAACTCAGAGGTATTCCAAGTGGTCTTCAGAGGCCATAATACCTCTCATTTTTTCATACCTTCCATTATCTAATGCTTTTATAATAGACTTTCATTATTAGAAACATCCAAACTCAACCACACATTTAATTGCATTTTGTTTTTGCTATTTTATGTAGATTCAGAATATAGAATGAAACATGATGGTTCTTTAAATTCATATCTACTGTTGTGTATAAAACACATGTGTCAGCATATACATGAGCATTTAAATAACGTTTGCCACTTAGGCTTGTGATACACTGTACTTTCCCAATTATTTTGCTGTATCATCATTAAATAATCCAGAATGTAATTAATAGGGTAATATCTAATGTGAAAAGAAATATAGAGGTGTAATAGGGGAAAAAGACTTTTGTTTATGTATGGAGTGTCAGCCAACCATATTTTAGTAATATTTACAGGTAGAAGTTATTTTTCTTCCTCTATACAAACTCAAAAGATAGCTTATAATTTCTAGAAAATGGTCTTTGCTTTCTTTTAGTTTTGCTAAATATGCATGAACATGTGAAATAAAATATACAGGATAATTTACATGCATTTAAGTAAAAGTATAGACTAAGAGTGCATGTTAGTCTGTGCATCTCATTTTAAAGAGGTGATAATTAAAACACTTAGAAGTATACTGAAATTCCCTAAATAACTTAGTGCAAGTCCATTATTTAAACAATAAGGGATCATATGATCAGCATATTGTATAAAATTTCCTAAATTTATATATAGTTTATTTATTTTCATTCAACAGTCCAGTATGAATCAGATAAATGTATCTGGTTAGAATTTCAACCTAAACTTTGAAATTTAGAAAAAACAATCACATTGTATATCTACTGAAATACATTGCCAATTTGAAATGTTGTAGCTTTTGGTGATTGACTTTGTTTTGAAATTATTTAAAACAATCATTTGAGTCTATAAATAATCAAGTATTTAATGGACTTTACATTTTAACTCAAAGCCATGAAACATACTCATTTCACTTAAAAGACTTTCTCAATCATTTTGATTTTTTATAAATTTTAGCATATTTCTATTACTTCAGATTGAATCCATTTAGCAGATGTAAATAAAAAATATGCTTTGAACATATTGAGTTATTTTAAAATGGGTCCTCATTCTACTCTTTATTTTTAATGTAATTTCTCTAAAGACTAATATGTTCAACATCTTTTTATGTCTGCATATCTTTTTTGGTGAAATATCTCTTCATGTCCTTTGCCTACATTCTCATCAAATACTTTGTTTTTTTAATTATTAATTTTGAGAGAACTTTTTACTAGATCTTTGTCAGGCATAGAGTTTTCAAGTATTTACTTTCAATTTATATATTTATATTCATTTTTATGCAGAATTTTTTTTACAGAGGAAACAACTTGAGCTTGACAAAGTTCATCTTAATCAATTTTTCATTTTATAGTTACTGAATTTTTGTGTGTCAAGTCTAGAAACTTTTTGCCTCACCCTAATACTGAAAGTTTTATCTCTCTCCCTGACAAAAGCATTTTATTTGACATATAGATTTAAGTCCACTATCCATTTTAAGTTAATTTTTAGAGAAGGCAAGAGACTTATATCTAGTTTATTTTTTTTCTTTTAATATCATTTAGTGTCTATTTTTACTCTTCCTATTCCACCACTCTACCCAGTCTCTAGCAACCACTATTCTACTCAACTTCTATGAGATCATTTTCTTATATTCCTTGTATGAGTGAGATCATGAAGTAGTTATCTGTCTGAGCCTGGCTTACTTCACTTAATACAATGATCTCCAGTTCCATCAATGTTGTTATAAATTTAATTCATTTTTATGGCTGAATAATAGTACTATAAGATGTACATGTATAACATTTCTATGCCATTTTATCACTTGATTGACATTTAGTTTGTTTCTATTTCTTGGCTATTATGAATAGTGCTACCTAAACAAGGAAGTCCAGATATTTCTTTGACAGACTGGATTTCTTCTTGATATATAACCAGAAGTAAATTTTCAGGCTAATATCGATACTCTATTTTTATTTTTTTGAGGAACCTCCATACTGTTCTACAACAACTATACAAATTTATATTAATTCCTACATTAATGTGAGAGGGTTCTTTTTTCCACATATTTATCAGCACCTGATTTTGTCTTTTTGATAATATCCATTATTACTGCAATGATGATATGGCATTGTGCTCTTGATTTTTATTTCTCCAGTTATTATTGGTGTTGAGCAGTTTTTCGTATACCTGTTGGCCATTTAATCTCTTTCTTTAAGAAATATCTGTTAAACTCCACTTCCCATTTTAAACAGGGTTATTTGTTTTTTCTACTATTCAGGATTTTGGTTTATTTTATATTCTAGATATTAATCTTTTGACATATGGATAATTTGGAAACACTTTCTTGCATACTGTAGTTTTGTTCTTTCCTCTTGATGATTGTTTCTTTTTCCATGCCGAAACATTTTAGCTGGATATAAATCCATTTTTCTATTTTTTCTTTTGTTTTCTGCATTTTGGAGGACTTATTCCAAAATCATCATCCATTCCAATATTCTGAGGTATTTCCCAAATGTTTTTTCTAGTAGTTTCATATCTTACATTTAAGTCTTTAATGTATTTTGAGTTGATTTTTGTAACTAATGAGAGAGAGTTGTCAAGTACCACTCTCCTTTATGTAAATACTCATCAATATTTTTGGGGGGAGAGACTGTCCTTTCTCAAATGTGTTTTCTTAGCACCTGTGTGTCTTCTTCTATGTCTCTCTATTCTATTCCATTGTTCTACATGTTGGTTTTAATCTCATACTGTGTTGTTTTGATGACTAAATATTTTTTTAAAGAGAGAGAGAGAATTTTTTAATATTTATTTTTTAGTTTTCAGTGGATACAACATCTTTATTTTATTTTTATGTGGTGCTGAGGATCGAACCCAGAGTCCAGTGCATGCCAGGTGAGCACGCTACTGCTTGAGCCACATCCCCAGCCCATGATAAATAAATCTTTATATTATGTTTTGAAGTCAGGTAGTGTTTTGTTCTTTTTGGTCAAGATGGCTTAATCTCTTCAAATTCTTTTGTGTTTTAATTTATATTTTAATATTTTTTCTAGTTCTATGAGGAATGTAATTAATATTTTGACAAGGAATTAATTGAATTTTTAAGTGTTTTTCAGCAGTATGGGCATATAACAGTATTGATTCTCCAACCATGAATAAGTGAACATTTTTCAAATTTTTGTGTCTCAATTACCTTCATCAATAATTTATATTCTTTGTTGTATTATCACTTCTTTCATGATGAAATTACTACAAGTGTTTTGTAGCTTTTTAAAATGGGTTACAATATTAATCTTTGTATCAGTTGGTTATTTGGCATATACCAATGCAACTAATTATTGTATGTTGATTTTGTGTCCTAAAATGCAAAGTGGCATTTTTATCTTTTTATAGATCTTAAAGAGAAAGATTTCAGATTTTCCTCATTTAGAAAGATATTATTTGTTGACTTACTTATATATGTTGAGGTTCATCCCTTCTATAACTAATTTGGTTAGATTTTTTTGTACTGGAGATTGAAATCAGGGATACTTTATTACTAAGCTATATCCCCAGAACTTATTATTTATTTGTATATTTTATTTTAAGACAGGGTCTCAATAAGTTGTTCAGGCTGGCCTCAAACTTGCTATCCTTCTGCCTCAGCCTCTCAAGTTGCTGGGATTACAGACATCCATCATTATACTTGGAAATTTTTAGGTTGAAGTAATGTCAAATTTTATGAAATTTGTTTTTTGCATATGTTGAGATGACTTTGTGGCTTTTATACTTCATTCTTAATATGATGTATTACATGAACTTACTTTTATTTGTTAAAGCATCATTGTGTCCCTAACATGAATCCCACATGATTTTGATCAGTAGATTTTTAATAGGCTATTGGACTAACTTTGATGCTATTTTGTTTTGATAAGGATTTTGAACCTAAGTTCATCAAAAATATTGGATTGTAGTTTCTTTATTGGTTGTTTCTTTGGTTTTTAATATTCAGGCTTATGCTGACTCATATAATGTGTTTGAAAGAATTCCTTCCTCTTCAATTTTTGGAACAATTTAAGAACTGGTATTAATTCTTTAAATAATTGGTTGAACTCAGTCAAATCCATCTGGTACAGGGATTTTCTCCAAAAGAAAACTGTACTTCTGATTCAATCTTACTATTAATAATTGGATTGTTCAGATTTTTCCTTCTATTTCTCATGGTGTGTGTGTCCAGAAATTTGTCTATTTCCTTAATATTATCAAAATTGTTAGCATAATTGTGCATGATAATCTATAATGATCTTCTGTATTTTTTGGCATCAGTTGTAATGTCTGCCTTTTCCTATATGATTTTATTTATTTGACAGGTCTCTTGTTCTTTCTTAGTGTAGCTAAGGGTTTGGTTTGCTTATTTTGTTTATCTGTTTAAAGAACTAGATTTTCATTTCATTGGTCTTTTGTATTTTCTTCTGTCTCCATCTCATTTATTTATGTTCTGATATTTCTTTTCTTTTACTAATTTGGGTATTGAAATGTCTTTTTTTATTTTTCTGAGGTGTACTGATAGGCTGTTTATTTCATATGTTTCTGCTGTTTTAAACATTGTTACTATAAAGTTGTCTCTTAATATGAGTTATGATGTATTTCATACGTTTTGATGTGTTGTATTTCTATTTTCATTTGTTTTAATAATCTAAAAAACCTTTCTTTATTTCCTCTTTGATCCATTGTTTGTCCAAGAGTAAATTATTTAATATCCATTGTTTCTAAAGTTTTTCTTGTTATTTATTTCTAATTTTATTTTTTTGTAGTTGGAAAAATACACAAAATGATTTCATTTTTTAAAACTATTGAGTGTTATTTTGTGTCTTATAATATTTATCCTGAAAATGTTCCATGTGCTGATAAGGATGTCCATTCTATGGTGGCTGGATGAAATGTTCTGTTTGTTAGGAGCAATGTAAGTTTGCTCTTTTTTTTTTAAATTACTTTCTCTCTTGTTTATCTGATCATTGTTGATAGAAGCATTCATGTGTCCTCCTGTTATTATGGTGGATTATATCTCTTTATTTAGGTTTATAAACAATTACTTGATATATTTTATACCTCCAAATATTGACACATGTATTTAATATTAAGAAATGTTGTTTCCTCCTATTAAATCGACACCTTTCTCATTATATAATGGTATTATTATCTGTTTTGAACATTTTCAATTCAAGTATCTTTTATCTTTAAGATTTGTGATAGACTTTGTGGAGTTAAGCCTGACTAGTGACCTTTCAATTTTCTCTACTTGGATATTTGTTTCTTTTTCCACCTTTGGGAACTTTTTGAAATAAATGTTATATTTATATTTATTTGGAACTTTTGGAGAACTCTTGGAATAAATGTTATATTTCCTTTGCACTCCCAGTTCATTCTTGATAAATATTTAGTGTTTTAATGTTGTTCCAAAAATCCCTGTAGTATTTATTCATTCACACTTTTCTTTTCTCTCCTCTGATTTTGTACTTTCAAATATCTTTGAGATTACTCTTCTATTTGATTCTGTTATTGATTCCGTCTATCAAATTTTTAATATTGGTTAGTTTTATATTTCAGCTTAAGGATTTAAGTTTGATTTTTATTTTAACTTGCCTCCATTGTCTGTGTAGTCTCTACATTACAGTACTGAAATGTTTCTATTTTCTTGAGGGCTTTTTTTTAATATCTCTTTTAACTTTATTTGATAGTTCTCCCATAGTGTTTGCTATCTTGTTGGATTCTGGCACATTATTAGTTGATGTCATGGTTTCTTGACAGCTCTTAATGCTTTTTGGTGTACAACATCATCTGGGCATTGAAGAATTAGATGCTTATTTCAGTCTTTGATATTTTGGTGACTATCTCCAGAAATTCTAAACAGGCTTCTCCCTTCCCTCTCCTCACCTACTCTCCCCTCCCCCTCCCTTTCTCCTTCCTCCCTCCCTCCCTCCCTCCCTCCCTCCATTTGTTTCTTTGTTTCTTCTTCTTTCTTTCTTTTTATGAGTTTGTGATAACTTTTGCTATTTCTAGCATTAGGTAGCATCCTAAATTAGCTTTGTTGAGTGTTTGCTTTTGTCGTTTTGTAACAGTTCAGTACTAGAAGGCAATCCATGCCATAGTTGTCTCAACTCAGCAGTTGGTTTGTTGTTTAACATGAACCAAGAAAGTAGCTAAAAAAGGTTAATCTGACCCTAGCACCTTTGGGAAGTGATAGGTTCATATGGCTTATTCATTGTATCAAGTTATATGTTTTCAAATGTGAGTGAATGAACCTTTGGATGGTTTTTGTAAATGCAGGATTCTGCCCACCTGGGAGTTACCAGGAAAGGTTAATCTAGGTTCTGACATTATGTGTATGACCACAAATGCCACCAACTAAGTCATAGCTGAGTCCATAGCTGATGAAGACTAGCATAGCACTAGTCTTTCAAAGGCTAATCTTTTGGCAGATTAGGGCCAAAATTCTATGGACTATATACAGTTGAAGTAAACTCATGATCTGAGAACACTATAGCTGTTATGGGTTGGATGTGACGTGTCACCCCAAAACTCATGTGAGAGACAATGTAAGAAGGTTCAGAGAAGAAATGTTTGGGTTCTGAGAGTTTTAACCCAATCAGTGACTTAATGCCCCTGACAGGGTTTAACTGAAGGCTGGGAGGGTGTGGCTGGAGGAGATGGGTATTGTAGGTGTGTTTTGGGGTACATATTTGTATTTGGCAAAAGGAGATCTCTCTCTCTCTCTCTCTCTCTCTCTCTCTCTCTCTCTCTCTCTCTCTCTCTCTCTCTCTCTCTCTCCTGATCATTTTGTGAGCTACTTCCCTCTGCCACACTCTTCTGTCATGATGTTCTGCTCATCTCAAGCACTGAGAATTAGAGCCTGCTGTCTATAGATTGAGACCTCTTAAACCACGAGCTCCCAACTAAACTATTCCTCCTTTACCATTGTTCTGGTCAGGTCTTGTAGTCACAGCAGTATAAAAACTGACTAAAAGAGCAATTATCTATAGGTAATGCTGGCTGGGATAAAAGTCATGCAGACTAAAGCCATTTTGTCTCTTTGGCACAAGAACTCTTTCAGAAGTTCCATCTATAGAAAGTTCTAAATGTATATTCATTAGGATTTAAGCATAGATAAATTTTACCACCCCAGCACTAAATCCCAAGATAAAGCTCTCTATTACTAACCTATACTACCCTCAGTGAAAGTGGTCATGATCCACACTATGTTGTCTGTGGTTGGGGTAGCACTGGGAAAGGTAGCCATGAGGATGCTGAGCAGGATCACACCCAAGTTTCACAGCTGCTGTACTTGAACAGCCAGGGATGTACTTAGGTCCATGTGACAGCTGATATTGTTGCTAGCTTAAACTATGCAACTGTCACTGGGGCACACATCTCTGCTTGGTGCTGAAGTAGGTCTAGAGTCTATTGTTGTCTTGCTGGAGGCTGGGAGATTGGTGGTAGAAAACATTTCCTTGGGTATTGAGTCTGATACTAACCTGGGTCAACTTGAGTCTCACAACTGCAGTGAGCTGTGTACAGTCTACACAGAATAGGAGGAGTATGCCCCAGTGACACTCTAAGGTTGGCAATGATGCAGGCTGACTCTACAGTCTGTACCACCAACACACAGATCTCCAACTGCTCTTAGGAGAGATCTAGAGTTCTGTAGGCATGCTCTAGCCTGGGTTTGTGGGCTGTTGTTTTCATCCTGGAAGAAGTCTCATTACAGTAGGTCCATTACTTAGCTCCAAGGAAAAGCTCTGTGGTAGCCTTTGCAGTGAGTAGAGCCTTGCTCACTCACTACTTTGCTGCACAGCACTGGAGGAAGGGTCATGGAGTTAGTCAGATACTGGTTAATAAAAGTCTCAATAAATCAGGATACAGATGTTGCCCTGGGAACAGTGGTCATGGGGGTCTTCCTAGGACTGGGTTTCACTATGGCAGGCCTGATATTGGATTTCTTATCTAATACCTAGACTTAATTTCCTCCCTCTCCTAAGCATGAGACATTTCCCTCCTGATCGGACTGCTTACAGTGAGGTGAGGAATAATGTTGGCAATACTTTGCTTCTTTTTATATTCAATGTGTCTTTTTAATTTTATTAAAACAAGTACAGTGGCCTCTCAAGATGGCTTTCTTAGCTCTTGTAAGGATAGCTAAATACACAAATAGCTGTTCGATTTATGTGTCACTGGGGAAGAATCACCAGTGTATCTTATTCAGACACTCTCTTCTTTGTTACTTTTTGAGGTAAAAGGGATAGCACAAATGTGATGGAGTTCAGAATTTTAAGAATCATCACCTGAAAGCCAGGTTTCCTTGAACAGCTAAAACCACAAGTCCAGCCTATATAATTCTCCTGCAGCAACTTTTATAATTTAAACAGTCAGGATAAAAGGAAATTTAGAAACTATAGAAAATTTGATTATTATATCTGTAATTTTTTATAATTGATGTACATAATTGTCCATCTTGAAATCATCAGAGGATCCCATTTTAATTTTAAATTGTTTATATATTGTAAGAAACTGAGAATATCTCAGATCTTGCAAGAGAATCTGAGAAAAGATAATAGAAAAGACAATATACAAACTGTAACCAAATCAATAGAGCCTTTAAAGTCCCTAAAATCTACCTAATCCCTTCAAAATAAAACTAAATGGATATGAGGTAAATGTTAATATTGAATTCATAAGAAGAGAAAGAGAAAGGATAAGGTAATTGCTTTTCAACAAGGCTTTTACAATGAATAAAGCAGAACAATAGCAGAAAAAATACTGCACCATAGAAAATGATTTACTGTTTCAAGATTCATTTCAACTTCATAATAGATTTTGTTTCCCTACTTTTTCAGTAATACATTTATTTCATGCCCAATTTAGAGCAGAGTCAACCACGGAACCCTTAAGAAATGTAAGACAAAGTTACTTTTTATCTTTTGAAGCACAGTAGTCTGATGTTAGGTAAACCTAGAGGATACTAATGCAATGTTGAGAAAAAATGTGAGCAAGAGTTTCTCTAGTGCCCTACCAAAGAAAATGTTATTACTTTGCCAACACACAGCTGCAATCTATTCGGCTATTACAGATCCATTTTCCTTGACTCAATTCCTAATATTTAGGTTCGACATAGTCTCTTTTTTCTTGTTTATCACTAAATTCTCTAAAATGGAAAGAGAGCAATAGTGTGCCTCCAGCAAGCTGGCAATAGAAAACAAGCCTTATCTCTCTTTTTAGTATGCTCCACAATATACTAGCTCTTCAAGAAGAAAAATGTTCACCCATCCATTAATCAACCAAGCTGTCAATCAAATACAGAAAATGTGAATAGTGCTTAACGGACATCTTGTTGGGGAAAGGATTTTTTTCTTAAACCTCACAAGGGATAGCTGTGATTACAATGATATCTCCTGTTTAATAGGAGGGTCTTGGTTTAATTATCAACGACATACACAAACCTGTTTACTAGCTAGGATATACAAAGTCTCTAAGAGTTCTCTTAATTCACCTTATCTTGCTAAGAGTCTGTTTTTACATAGTCCAAGTTATCTAAACTATACCACATTCCCCCCTCAATTACACTACAAGAGTTTGTGTATTTTTCATCTAATTAGTTCACGGAAATGTTTTGGAGATTATGGGTCTTAAGAAAAGAAACAGGTCCTAGGAATGGCAAAGAAAGGACACAGTTGAAATATTGCACATATACTTTTTTTTTTTTAGAAAGTGCACTTTTTAAATAAGTTTTAAGTAAAGTGGACTTTATCTGTATTTCTGGGTGTCTACATAATTCAATGTTATTAATTACAGTTGCTAAGTTCTCCAAATAATATTCGTCTCATTTTACATATACTAACTTTATACTCTGGAGGTGCAAAGTTGTTCATTATCTATGACTAACTGTAGGCTGAAGTTTCTCTTGAATAACAAAGTGATTTTCGGCTTATGCAAATTTGAGATATTTGAAGATTGGGCACATATAATGCAAACATAAGGAAGATTATCCTTACATTATATTACAAGAAAATTTAAAGCCATGTAATTTCCCAATATTTTCCTCTGAAGAATGACCAATAAAATGCATTCCATATCTTCACAAAAAGTTTATAATAGTGTGCAGAGTGGATGAGCCCCCAGTCACCAGCTGATCCTGAGGTGCTGGCAAAGCCAAGCCTGGGGAATATTCCTTTCCAAAGGTGAGGATGTTAAGAGTCTTGACTCAACACTCATGCTAAAGTTATCAGATGTCCCAGAACAATGGGTGTCCTAATGGCAGAATGTTCTTAGCACTGCAACAATAGTATAGCTGCTGCAAATGTTTCTAGCTCTGTAACTTTTTAATGTACAAAGACACCTCTGAGAATTTACAAGCCTTGAACATTTTACAATAGCCTAATAGTTTAACTATCTTATTATGAGACCCTATATAATAAACTTGAAGAGCTAGTTCTGGGTCACTGCCACTCCATCAGAGTGCAGGTTTCCAACATGGCCCCAGCTTTTAGTGAAATTATTTCTGTGTCTTTTTGTCTCTGTGTTTTTTCTTCATCTCTCATTGGCCCTACTCAATAATTTTTGTTGATGCTGTGTGGGTAGCAGCATAATAGAATAAAAATGAAAATCAGAATCCCTGCCAATATTCACCACCCACTGAACTACTCAGAGCACCTTTAGCCTTTTCTTATTTCTATAATAGTTCTTTATTTAAAATAAAATGCTTTTAAGTGCTGTTTAAGTGTGTGTGTGTGTGTGTGTGTGTGTGTGTGTGTATTCCTGTATCCATCTAGACTTCTCCCATGTAGTAGCTGAAGATTTGGTTAAATTTACCCTACTCGTCACCTTCCTTTAACATCTTCTTTAATTCAAATTTAATTCATTAAAATTCTTTTTGTTTTCCTACAGGTTCTCAAAGCATCCTCATGTACCATAAGTAAAGCCCTGTTTTTATATATAATGCAGGTGCTTTTCTACCACTTTGTATCTCCTACCCTGTCTCCCCTTTAATTACCTACAATTGACCAAACTCTCACAGCTGTAGTTATAATTTTACTTTGTCTAAATTATAACTGTTATAAAATATTTCACAATTATTCTTTCAGTTGATGGTAGGAGTTGAAAATTAGTGTTGACACCTATATTACTGAATTTAGGTATATAGAGACAAGTGTTGGGTCAGGTTTTTTTTTTTTGTCTTACTTTATTGTTCAATGTAATGATTTCTGCCTTTCTCTGGAGAATATTTCTAGGATGACATGTGGGTTCCCTCTCAATTCTTTATCATAAACCTGTTTTTTTCAAGGATTTCATTCACTCTGATTATATTCATTCTTATTTCTTAAGGGCCTAATTCATGGGTCCTTTTATTTGTTTTACCACACAGTGGTCAAGTTGTCATGCTCATCTCATGCAGGGCAAGAAGACATCAAACACTCTCAGGTGACAGAAGTATTGTTTTCAGTATTCCGTAAGAGAGAGAGGGGTCTGAGGATATAGCTCAATGAAAGAGCACTTGATTATATAGGAGGAGAGTTGCAGAATATCACAGTTACCAAAAGAAACTGAGTGCTTATTCCTAATCTTCTTGTATAAAGGTAGCTAATAGAAAGGCATGGAAATAGAATGACTTTTGTGAAACACGAAACAAAATTTAGTATAAAACAAAGATTTAAGATAGTAAATAAAACAAAACAAAGCCTTGAATAAGCATAGTTGTGGTCCTTTAACTTAGCTATAATGATAATTTACCAAAAAATTAAAAAAAAATTAGTCTCATAAATAGTAACATTAACAACTTGCTTACTCTAGACAATAAACTTCACTAAGCAATTTCTCTGTATCATCTCTGTTTAGTTAGGGGCATATGAAGAGACACTGAGACAGCCTAGAGAGAATCATGCTTTAAAAAAAAAAAAACAAAAAAACAGCTGTGTGTTTTAAGGTTTCATTTTGGCTTTCCCAATGTCACAATTGTTCTCCTCTCTATTGATCAAAAGATAATCTTTAAAATATATATTAGTCATTTTCTTATCCATTCATCTATTGAAGGGCATCTAGGTTGATTCCACAGTTTAGCTATTGTGAATTGTGATGCTATAAACATTGATGTGGCTGTGTCCCGATAATATGCAGTTTTTAAGTTCATTGGGTATAGACCAAGGAGAGGGATAGCTGAGTACAAGTATAAATACATGAATTGGTGTGAATATACTATGTATATATCAAGAGATATGAAAAACTGTGCTCTATATGTGTAATAAGAATTATAATTCATTTCACTGTCATATATAAATAGTAAAAAAAGAAAAGAAATAATAAGAAGGGATGGAAATGTAGCTTAGTGGTAAAGCCTCCCTCAGTTCAATCCCTGGTTCTGCAAAAAATAAGATAATAAATGAATAAGGAAAAAAAAAAAAAAAAATATATATATATATATATATATATATATATATATATATATATATATTTATATTAGTCATGATAAGTAAAGTGATCCCCAAATTTCTGGCAATGTAAAAATTAAAGCATTTTTACAATTCTGTTATGCATCATACATTGCATGTACAACTCGTATTCACTATCTTCTATAGCTAACCTGGCATTTATTAGACACATTTCATAGAAATGTTAGGGTAGGGGATGGTGAGTAAAGACTTGTGATTCTGCCTATTTATACTTCTGTATCCCTTAAGGTTGCATCTGTGGGTCCACAGGCCAAAAGGAAACAAACATGGAGAACATATCGGCTTCATATAAACCTTGACCTAGATAAATACATATCACCTTTATAAATGTTGCATAGCTCATATCTGGCTACATGGTCATAACAGACTGCAAGGGAGGCCAGAAAATAGGGTTTAACTCTGTGCTCCCAAAGAGGTTCTTAGCTGCTAGGAATGCCTGCCACAGAAAGTTCCTGTCTGTATCCATGTAAAAAGCACTGTGATTGGCAGGTAAGGGAGTTAAGATGTACTCCTTTAGGCTATATATGGTCACACTTTTTTTTCTGTATTTGGTTCTTAAAAAGTCTTATTTTATATTCTGAATATGCAGCCTTGTTTTCCACAACATCTGCTACATAATTTTCACTGAACTTAAGATTTAAAGCATAGTGAAAATTCTGTCTTCTATTCTCATCAGGTGGACTCTGAACAATGAACCAAATATTTTTCAATGATACACTTACTATGGAAATAGGGTTTTTTTTGTAATCAAAGAGCATTTTCTAACATTACACTTAACATAATAATTAAAATGTATTTCAGTAAGTGTATTTATTTGAAGTCAGACAGCAAAATATAGTACAGGGATAGAGTTTTGTTATCATCTTCCTTGAACTAAAATATACATAATAGAATATTTAGAAAAATAAAGGGGTGGAAAATTTTTCAGAAACTAATTCTCAAGAATCACCATACTTCACATATATATGGGATGGAAGTGACACCAAGAATGTATGTGCCTACAAAGATCTGGTTGTAGTTTTTTTTCAATTGTCAGATAATAAGACAGCTTCAACTTTAAATCATCATTGGGTCAAAGTTGGTGCTTCACTAGAAGAGTCAGATGGACAAATGACTTTCTGAAAAAGAAATTACCTTTTCTACTGTATACAGAGACCAGTAATACATATTATTAATTTCAGAATTTATTGCACTATTCTTAGGAAAGTGCTACATAATTAGCTTTTTTGGATAAGTCTCAGTGAATGCTTAGGCCTAGAACTATTTTTGTAATTGTTCAATGAAAAAGTATAAAGCATAGAATATCAATTTGTATGATACAAAATTAAATATATTTCAAAATATTGATTTTTTTCTTTTATTTGAATACCTATAATCAAAGTCCTATTTTCAGATTATGTTGAAATATAAAATAATGTTTTGTGTACAATACACAAGAATAGAAATGGCAGAAGAATTGTCATGGACTGCCAGAGTTTTGTGGCTTATCTGAAGGTCAGGGATAAAAAAAAAGAACTAGTCTCTGTTAGGTATCAAAACAAATAAGTATGAGAAAAGTGTGCCAAGTAACAGGAAAAACTGAAGTGTACTGATATTGCTGTAAGCAAAGAGACTTTAAAAGTCTTTCCACCACAAAGAAATAAGAACTTATCATTGAACAAAACTTTAGGTGCATTGAAATTTGTCAGTATATGAAAAAAAGAAACAAATGTACAGATAAAATCAGAAATGAGATATAAAAATTGAAGACCCTAATCCAGCAAGTCTGCACATAAGCAATGGTATAACAAGGGCTCAGTTGTACACCTAAAATAAGCCGTGAATCCAATCTGTCTTATCCAAGGACCGGAATCCTCATAACTACTGGGGTGCATCTAGGGCATTGCTGAAGTCCTTTAAACACCCTCATGTGCTCAAATACATGGATATTGTTTTGACTCATACTCCAGGAAATTCTGCAGCCAAGAAAAAACTACCAGGCATTATATTTATGGTGTCTTTCTTTGTTCATCATAAATGATGAGTTCCTTTATGATAGCATACCGCCTTTCCAAACTTCCATCCTCATGCCAGCAGTCACAAGGATTCCTGTCACCTAAACTCCCTCATCTGCACCCAATAATTTCACTACACACTGTGGAACCATCTGTTTCTTACAAACAAATTCTGATTTATAGCTTCTATTGTCTCCCTGCTGTAACTGAGACTGTTTATGCTGGTTCCACTGATATCCTTACAAGAAGGTGGCATCTGAGTCTTGAGTGAGGTCCTCTTGCTTCTTGACCTGCCTCTCTTACCTCATCCACTTATAGATTAGCCTGGCCACACAAAAGGTAAATGTTGCGACCCCTTGCCCGCAAGGAAGACGCAACTCAGGAATCTTCTTTCAGCAGTTTATTCAGGTCCTTGATATTTCTTCTTCTACCTCTCGGATGCCCCTCCCAGCCTTAATAAAGCATCTCAAGCCCCAATGCAAAGCTGCCACGTGGAGCTTTCTCATAGGGTGGTGAAAAATCATGTGCCAACTCTCCCAAATAAGGAGTTGTTTGTCACAGACCACAGCGGAGCCAGCGCCATCTTGTAATGGCGACCATAGTCTGCAGAAACGGCAGAAACGGCTCACCACAGTTCCCCCTTTTCTGTTTTCTTAAAACAATACAGGCGAGAGTAGAGGTCCTATCCCACTGTGCAGAAGTGGCTGCATAGTATGACTCAGTCCTAAGGAGGGCCCTTCCCCAGATCTGAGGCCATATCAGCCGACGCCTTTTTTCGTGGGGCGGGTCGTGGACGCGTCTAACCTGCATGCAATAGGACATGCTCTCCTTGAGGTCCACGTCAAGGATCACTCAAGTGCAGTGCCTTGCCTCGCATCCTGTATCGTGACGATGGTGGACGAAGGGGGATAGCTGAGGCTGAACTGTGGCTGTTTATAATGACAAACAAGTTGACAGCACCCTGAAAGAAAGGCACAGACTTCAAGACGATAGAAAAGCACTAGTGTGGAAACCCATCTGCATGCAATGGCAGTAAGACCGGCAGAGTGCATGGGCTTTCCAACACTAAGAGAATAACAAGGAAAGTCATGTCGATCCCAGTGCAATGTTATAATAACTTGGGGTGTAACGACCATGTCAAAGGTTTACTGCTTAAGATGCGCAAGCCAGACTTGAGGTGAGTTGCCATTTTCTAAAGCTACAAGAGCTTGTATGATCATAGCCTTATCGTGAGCACTGCGGGCCTTAAGGCAACAAAGAAACCACAAACAGAGGAACATACCGAAGCAGCACATTGCACCAAAAATGCCTACCCCCACCCACTCTTTGAAGAAGGAAAAAGCAGAAGATATCCAATCGGTGAATTGACCCAAAGTCACGGGATCGACACGGGTACTGTTCAAGACAGCTATCTGGGTTAGTTGAGACTGGATCAAGTTTTCTGCTTCCATGGACCAGGTTCCGGATAGATACTCTCCGATGATGCGGGAGGCATTTCTGGAATCATAAAATCTGACAGAGGTTATACATAAATGTGCACGTTGATCAATACAACCCAAATGTACTAGGTCAGACAATTCCTCAACTTGAGCTTGAAGCAGATCTATCCTTTGATTAGCAGCCAAAATCCCAGATAAAATGTGTTGATTAATTTTACTTTGAGATTCAAGTACGGTGGATGTTTGTTGAATAACCTGATTAATAGTGGCAGCAGTTTGTACTTGGCTGGCCATGGCTACTCCAGCTGTAACTGCTGCAGCAGCAGATACCGCCACAGCTGTCACTATAGCTGCCGTAATTCCAAAATCTCTACGGGCTCTAATCAGTTCAACAATAGGAAAAGATTCTGGATCTGCAGTAACTGGGATCGGGACAAAGGTTGGAATTTTCATAATCACTGCCATAGTCCAGGAGCCATTCCAACACTCAGACAAATAACAGGTAACATTAGAACAATCAAGCATCCCCTGTGATGTAACATTAGCCAAAATAAACAGGAACGGAGATTGGAGACAGACTGCTGCAGAGGGTAATGTAGCATTAGATAATTGTGAATTATTTGCAGAAATTTTAAGCCTCTTATCTCGCTCTGAGTCTTGGGTACTACCAGAAACATTAAACAGCCAACTTTGGACTCCTAATATTTCCCTGGGGAAACACAAGCGCGGACTAGACTAGCCCAATCTGAAGGAGTCATGCAAAATCTAGTAAGTCCCTCCACCTGAGTGAGAGTGAAAGCGGCATCTATGCCATAAGTTCGGACAGATTCTGCCAAGGTTTTAATTATCTTAAAGTCTAAAGGCTCATGATATCTTCCTCTATTATTGTCCTGAAAACCTGGATAAGCAAGACCCATCTCAGCGTTAACAGCCCTCCATGTTTGGGCATGGAAAGCTCTCCCCGAAACACCCCCACCATGCGGCGGTGGATCTGGGGGATTGCTTTTCTTGAGCCCTTGTTTATTTCTGTTCCCTTCTCCTATAGCTAAACTCTCTAGCTGACAAGACAGCCTCCCGAGCTCTTCCTCCTCATCCTCCTCTTCCTCTGACCCACTTTCACATGGGGGTGTGCCCAGCGTACTGAGATCTGGATACAATCATCTCCTCCCCTGTTTCACGCTCCGCACACTCCCATCCTCCTGAGGCACCTCACTTCCTGCTGTCTCTGATTTCTCCTCATGTAATTGCTCTAGAACTTCCTGTCCTTTAGTAAGTGCTTCCTGACATCTGCCATCTGTAAGGCAACTACGGACCATTTTCCAAAGGGGTATCACCCCACCCTCTAATATGCCCTGCTCAGAAGCAAAGTCAAGATCTTTGCCTAATTTATCCCAACTAGGTACAGTAAGGCTGCCTGAAAATGCAAACCACGGTGCAGCGATATCTATCTTCTGTAAAAATCCCTGTAAAGTACTATGTTTCACTTCCAGGCCCTTGGAACGTAACAGGCCATCTAGGGCCAGGAGAAGTGGACTTGAAGATGCGGCACCCATGACACAACAACAAAAGAAGCACAAAAAACAAAAGCGAAATGACACAACAAAAGAAACACAGAAAACAAAAGCGAAAGTACACAGTGCAGCTGCAATAAAATGTAATGCTCTCTCTTTCTTTACAGAGGAGCTTCCCCGCTTTGGTCGCGGATCCCACTTACTTGGGACTAACCCCACTTTGGTCGCGGATCCCACTTACCTGGGACTAACCGGTGCACCACCCCTGACTGCTGAAAGTTCTGGTTCCCGGGTTTCGGCACCACTTGTCGCGACCCCTTGCCCGCAAGGAAGACGCAACTCAGGAATCTTCTTTCAGCAGTTTATTCAGGTCCTTGATATTTCTTCTTCTACCTCTTGGATGCCCCTCCCAGCCTTAATAAAGCATCTCAAGCCCCAATGCAAAGCTGCCACGTGGAGCTTTCTCATAGGGTGGTGAAAAATCATGTGCCAACTCTCCCAAATAAGGAGTTGTTTGTCACAGACCACAGCGGAGCCAGCGCCATCTTGTAATGGCGACCATAGTCTGCAGAAACGGCTCACCACAGGTAAAGTCACCCAATCATAATAAAGACATCTTCTCATTGTTTTAAAGTCAACTTTCCTTCATATTTGTCGAACTGGAACTTAGTTCATCTCTTCCTCTTTTTGCGGATTTGCTACCATCCTTCCTGACTTCAGTTCATCTGGATTATCAGATAGCAGCACCCAGTCTCTACTGAGTCTCCCCAAATGTTCACTCTCATTGTTGTTTTTAATAACATTGATATAATGAGTATTTGAAAAGTCAAATTAAAACATTTCATATTTTGGTTCTATTTTTTTTTCAATTTTATTTACATGCCTTTTTTATTGTATTGAGAACTCCAATTCTGTGGCCTTTATGTTTTGTTTTGTATTTTATTTGTTTATTTGTCTTACTGTTATCTGATCCACTTTCTGTTTAATATGTACTCTTAATTTTCCAGCTTTGGTATGGTGACATATCACTTCATGCAGACTGTTACCATGAACTTCAACATTTGTTCTTTATTGTTCTTTCCTTGAATTCACTGGTCTATATTCCACTCCTGAGAATCTCCAAAGGTATTTTTTCTGCCTATTCTGAGGTTACTGAATGTTCCTTGAGTAAATTGTGTAACATTAATGATTATTGCCTGTTGGATTCAGAGGGTTGAACCTCAATTTTTTCCTGGATCTTGCAGGACACTCATCTGTTTTTCTCACATTGTTCAAGATAGCCACTATAATAGTTTTCAAATTTCTGTAAACATCCAACTCTACAAAGTATCTTCTACCAGCAGAAAAATCTGAAATTATCTTCATGGAGAAAACTGTAGGCAACTTTCCATGAAGCTTACTAATATATTTGTATCATCATTCACTGTTTTATTTCCCTCCTGATCAAACATTGTCTATTCTCTGAATTTACTTTCTAGTTGCTGATTACCTGTGCTCTAAAGGTCCTCCTTCTTAGATTTAACACCATGCTTCTCTTTAATGGAAGTTAAGTTTTTAGCTATCACATTTGATCTTATAAATTAAACCACCACCTCTTATCTTCTTTATTTTCATAAGTAATGAATATACTATTACATTCTAATTCTTAATTTGAATTCCACAGTCATAACTCTTGTTTTTCTAGTATAACTAAGCTTATTCGGTGTTATACTAGTTTTTTATTCTTTACCACTTGTATACCTCTCAATTCATTCCACTGTCATTTCCAACTCCATCTACCCAGTGGAATGGTTCTTATCATGATGATGGATGAGCTATTTATAGGTGGACATCTCTCAATTTTCTAAATTTATCCTCTATTTTATCATAATAGCAGAGGAATAGCTTCATTAATTTATAACATTGGTACTTCCAAAATATGATTATAAAATCTTGGCAGAGCTTAGACATGTTCTTTTCCTTTAATTCATTTTAAATTTATAGATTCATGGACTATTTTAAATTTCTCTATTTTAGGAACTTGATGGAGTGAGTTGGGAATAAAGTTTTGACACTGTCACCCTGGATATAAATTTCTGAGTTTATTTACAAATGTGATAGTCTATTGACTTGTTAAATATAGATTGTGAGAATTTGCTATCTTTCCAGTATTTTATGAACTGTTCATAATCAGAGTTCATATCTGGTGACTCAAAAGTAAATTTAACAAAATCAATCTTTTGTTGTCTGTGAAAAAAGAAATATATGAAATGTACAATATAAAGGCTACTTTAAAAATATCAATTTTCTCTTTCTTTTCTAATTCCCTTAATTTTCATTTTGAAAATGAATTTTTCACTCTTTGAATACTTTTTCTTTTATTGAAATTTTGACTAGCTGCCCAAAATAATAGAATATGTATTCTAAACAATGTTATTTAAAGTATGATGAATTAGTAAATTGGTTGTATAAATAAATTTAGCTTATAGATAATAAGAAAGCTTATAGGTAATAAGATACCTTATAGATACAGCAACTGTACTCAACCACAAGAGTAACAGGCTTTCAAGGTATACATAAAAAAGTGAGTTGGAAGAAATGGAACAATTGCAACTCTGTTAAGATTATCTTCTAAGTTAGAAATATTTATAATAGGAAAAATTATCATATAAACATTTTTCAAGCTGGGTGTGGCAGCATACGTCTGTAATCCCAGTGATTCTGGAGGCAAGGCAGGAGCATCATAAGTTCAATGCCAGGCTGGGCCACTTAGTGAGATCCTGACTCAAAATAAAAACTAAAAAGGAATGAGGAAATAGCTCAGTGGTGAAGTTCTTCACTCCCTAGTTCTGCCAAAAAAAATTTGAAATTATTATAGAAAATTCATACAACTTTTATTTTAGTTTAATTAACAAATTAAAATTATCAGTTTATTCTTATTATAAGTTTTTATTGTTGCCCAGCCATTTGTTTATATCTGACATTGCAAAAATGCTCCATAAATGACTTTCAATGTCCTAGATTTTACCCAATATGAAATAATACTTGAAAACAGGTGCTAAAATATTTTGTTTGAGTAGCTATTTTGATATTTGGGAGATTATTATTATTATTAATCTTCAATATCTAAAATGAGCAGAAAGTATTGACTTTTAAATAGAATTGAGTTACAAAATTACTATGCTTACATATAAGCTTACTGACCGATTGACTTGAATTATTAGGGTTATTAGTTATTAAGTTTTATTAATTCAGACTGTCTTTGAATAAAATCAAGTGTGTACTGATAAAATGAAGTTCAGCCTGGTTTGATGATGGTTTGATGACCAATATCTACCTATTTAGGAAATGCTGTTATGGACTTTTTATGATGTGCTAGAGTCCTTTGAAAGATTGTTCCTATTGCTTTAGATATCAAAAACTGATATAATTAAAGTTGTCAACCAAATCTATAAAGAGACAGGTAATACTTATAATCAGGCTGCTTAACTAGGTATTTAATTTCTATGTGCACAGTTGTTAATTAATTAAAAATCATTTGATTACTCTAAGAGAAGTTATTGATATTTTCTCTGTAGTTAACTGCAAAACATGGCTCTAATTTGTAGTTTGAAATTACTAGTTTTTAGGTAATGAATTAATTGGATATTAAAATATAAAGTATATTAAGATTTACCATTCTTTAATAATATAAGTATTGACTTTAATCACATGCTTAAGTTTAATTCGATCTTAGCATTATTTAAATTGATGGCATAAAGTAAGAATAGGCAAACATTTTTTATATAAATGATCAACTAATAATATTTATGCTTTGTAAGTAATTCAGTCTCTGTTGCAAGTTCTCACATCTGCTATTTTAGTAGGAAATCAGTCATAGACATATGTAGCTGTGCTGCCAAACCTTTTCTTATAAACAATAGAGGTGAGCTGTACTTCAGTTTGTTTATCCTTGGCATAAAAAACTCATACTAAAAGTGGCATTAATGAGAAAGTATATTGTTTTTTCATAGAATCTTTCAAATTACTATTTAAAGAGAAAAAGTTCCCTTAACAAATTTACATTAACAAATATTACCTTAGAAAGCATCACTGAAATATTTATTTCACAACAATATTTTAACAAAGATTATTATCTGCATGAGAGTTCAGGATCAAAATTGAACAATATCAAAGAAAGGTAATGCCAAAGATGTTATAAATCACTTATGGCTCAGATTATTTAGGTTTCTGAACATCCTCTGTTTTAGTCTTGATCCTGTAATGTTAGATGGAATACAAATTTTCTAGAGATAAATATTAAATAATAATATTAAATATTTTATATTTTGAAAGATATTTTTTAATTTTTATTTTTGCCTATGATATGATATTATATATATATGTATATATATGTATATATATACATGGACAATTAGGAAGTACTTATTAGGAAGTACTTAATAAGTGTATGTATCATACAATAAAGATTAAATACTAGTTTTCCTTGCCAAAGTTAGGTGTTTCTTAATCTATCACTGCTGACCAGTTTCAAGTGATAAACAGATTGATGAATAACCTACCATTGAAAAACTTCAGTTTTGCCTCCAATTCTAAATCACCAACTCATTTATCTGGTATTTATTGAACACCATTAATAGCAACTGCTAAGGCATTTGTTGTGGACTAAAGTTTATAGATATACACAAGAAATAGTAGAGGGAAGCATCCCCAAATTTAATTTTGTTTTTCATTTTTTTAGCACATCTAGCCAATCTGTCTACATACATACCTACCTATCATCTCTAATAGGTTCAGAAGAACAGAGAAAAATTATTTTAAAGTATTTAACAGCAATTTTAATACTAAGAACCTCATTCAATTTGATCCAGGGATGGGTAGGCCTTGGAATAATATGTAAAATTAATATTATATAGCCTGTTATGATGTACTAAATATTTAAATAAATATTATGTAGCCTATTATTTCCTACTTAGCATATATTTAATGTTTTTAATAGACTTACATGTCCTTATTGAATATACTACAAAATTTGAAAGTTGGATAAAGCCAGGCTAATTTCCTCACAGACTTCTCAAACCATGGTGTGTATGCTTACATATATTTTATAGTGTTGTGATTGTGAACCTGTTTCTTCATATTTGTACTAAATGGGCTAACTAAAATACAAGCATCATCCCTTAGGATTAGGATCATGACTATCATTCTTATGGGTTATTAACTATGAACAGAAAAATAACTTCATTCTTATATGTGTGTTTGGAGGAGAAATAAGAAAGAAGTAGTCAACAAAAAAAAAAAAAGAAGGAGTATTAGTTGCAGAATTTCTTAAGGAACTTTGTCTTAGTTATCTTGAATCCTTATTGGAATACATTTTTTTATCTCAGTAGCAAAATGCGAGGGCACTTTACTGAAACATTTTTACTTTTTTTTTTTTTCTTGACGCTGTTCTTACCAATTGACACAGAAACAGATTTTTTTTTTTTTTTAATTCCACAGGAACTCTTAGTCTATTGCTAAAATGTTGGAAACAGTTCTCTGCAGACTGGAGCTGCATCCAGGAACAAAACTGTCAGCTATGTGTACAGGTAATTAATAAGTATGATGGGTAAGAAATACCACTGTAAAACTAATTATAACAGCCTGAAAACAAATAAAGATTTCTCTTGAAACTGAAATATTTCAGAGGACCTAAAAGGTTTTGATATCTTGTGAAACAATATTGATTTTCATTAATTTACTCACCATGCTATAGGAAGCTTTTTTAAAAATCATTTTTCTGCCTGCTCCAAACAGTTCTTTTTGTTCAGTAGAATTTTTCACTTCTTAGCAGGGATTCAGGAAGACAAAAGGGATATGAAAAAAGTGCAGGAAAATACCAGAAATTAATAAGGAAAGGAACAAAAGAGGACTTTGGAGAATATAAAGAGGATAGGAAGGGTAAGGGGGAAGCAAAAATCAATACTAAAATAAAATCAGCTAGAAAGATTAATTTCAAGTGTTCTACAGCATAAAATGGTGAGTATAATTTACAACAATTATGATATAATTTGTAAGACCTATAAGGCAGAAGTTCAAAGGTTGTCAACAGAAAGAAATGATGAATATTTAAGGAGATAGGAATGATAATTACCCTAATTTGACCATTACATTTGGATACCTTTATCAAATTATCACAATTTAAACCATAATATGTACAATATTTCAAAAACTGAAAAATTAAAACCTATAATAGTTTGCAGCAAAAAGGAATCTGTTTTTAAATTGATTTTGAAAATAAAATAGTTATTATCACTTCTTTGAATACTTTTTTATGTTTCATTTTTCTCTTTAGAATAATAGATTTAAAAGCAAATGTTTGGTGAAATGCCAAAAACAGCAGGTCAATTTAGTGTAAAATTAAGTTTACGTAGTTAGATGGCATCAAATGTTCACTCATGTATGTGCTTGAGTGTACAAATTCCCACTTCTGCTATACATTTTATACTTAAAGAAATTTGCAATACATAATATTAAAGATTATGAAATGGCTTCAAATAATAATACATAATTTTACTTTGTATTTTTCCTACCTTCCAGAGTTATATCTAACTGTGGCACAAGTGCCCTGAAATTACGTATATTAAGCATTCACTGAACTTCACTCTTATATTTCAAGAGAATATTTTTTTAAATAGTCAGCATATTTTGATCTAAATAAATAACTAGAAAATATATTATTTTTCCTTTCTAAGGTAACCATTTGACAATAAGCATATAATAGTTAGGAGTGGTGTAAGTACCCTATGAATAGATATTAAATCAGTAAATATCTTCTTTGGCAACTATATATGTAATGTAAACATTTTTTGCTTTGAGAGATTTTTTCTTCCTCTGGAAGATTGTTTCCTTATGTAATGCACATACATTTTATTAATAAGAGATGCTTATGTTTTCCTAGATTCAAATTTTTCTAGCTTAAAAATAAGATTCAATATTAATAGCTGAGCATTTTCACATTTGTCTGGTAGTTTTCTGCCCTGCATGCATTTTTAAAGCACTTAATGTATCAACCAATTATGAAATTCCATCTATTAAAATGTTATGTATTTTCAATTGGAGAATTAAATTTATCTTGTGCACACTAAATTAAGATAGGGGAACAATGGTTGAATATAAAGTATTAGCAGAAATGTGGAAGAAATCAGTGATTCAGCATTCTCAGTTAATAGCATATTCAATTTCTGCAAAACTGCTAGACTTTGATAAGAGCATCCATGTTTCTTAATATTACTGAGGAAATAAGCTCTCCACAAATCATCATACACATGGAAAATGACATCCCTTGCAAGATTCTATATCTTAAAAGCTATTCATCAACTGTGTAAAAGCACTGAGACATGCTGAAGAACTCAAGATGCTACTTTATTTCTCCCTCTCCATTATTCATAAACACTCAATTCTGGATCTGCTTAGACATAGACAAAATACTGTTTTCCTTTTATCTTTAATAGCTATAAATTATATTTTTCTGGAATCATATTTATAAGTTTTATAATATTGGGATGAAATTCATTCGTTATTTTTTATTAGTTTAACAGGAATATATTCACATTGATAAACTGTAAATAATCCACATGGTTTATGGTTTGAAACCAGAAAAGTCTCATGTTGAAGGCATGGTCTGGAATGTAGCAATTTTCAGAGATGAAGTTTGGAGGAGGTGATTGTTATATGTGGGCTCCCACCTCATCCATTGATAGCTGAAAGGACTTCTGGTAGGTGGTGGGGCATAGTTGGAGAGAGTAGGTCATAGGGGCATGATCTGGAAAGATATTTCTTGTCTTTGACCTCTCTCCCCACCTGTAACCCTGTACCCTCTCTGCTTCCCACTGCCATGAGCTGAGTAGCTTTTCTTTGTCACATGCTTCCACTTTGATGTTCTGCCTTACCTCAGGCACAAAGCAATGAAGTCAGCTGATTATAGGTTGAAACTATGAGCTAAAATAAATCTTTCCTCCTCTAAATTGTTCTTATCTGATATTTTTTTAAATAAAGAGAGAGAAAGAGAGAATTTTTAATATTTATTTTTTAGTTTTCGGTGGACACAACATCTTTGTTTGTATGTGGTGCTGAGGATGGAACCCATGCCACTCTCATGCCAGGCGAGCGCGCTACCGCTTGAGCCACATCCCCAGTCCTCTTATCTGATATTTTGATCACAATTATGAAAAACTAACACAATTTCTTCATCACTATAATATAATGTAATGGTTATTTCATTGTTTTATTAATTTAAAATAAATGTGATGTATTTAAAATTGACTAAATGTAAATAAAATGCTTTGTTTTGGAGAGAGTGAAGATTGGTGCAGCTATTATGGAAAACAGCAATAGTTGAGTAAAGAAATTAATAACAGAATTACCAGATGATCCAGTAATCCCTTCAGATAAACATACACAAAAGAAGTGAAATCACTGTTTTATAAATATCTACACTCCTGCATTTACTGTAGCATTATTTACTACAGTCAAGATATGGGGACAATCTAGGTGTCCATCAGTGGATGAATGGTGGAACATGATTCAGCCTTAACAAAGGCAGAGATTCTGTAAGTTACCACAACATGCATGAAACTGGAGAACATTTTGCAAAGTGACATAAGCCATAAACAGAAAAAGAATATTTTGTGGTTTCACTTACATCTAGAATGTTTTTTAAACTATGAATCTACAGAAATAAAAAATCAATCAGTAGTTTCTAAGGTTGGAATAGTGGAAGCAACTAGAAAATATAGGTCAAAGGATTTAAGGTAGAAATAAGTGTGATGAACAAGTAAAACAATTAGGAGTGTAATATGAGATTTACAGTGAAAAAATACAATAAAATTGTTTGATAAATGAGAAAAAATTGCTACCTATGTAAAATTATGGATTTGTTAATTGTATCAATATAGTAGTCATATACCTACATACACATATCTTATAGCATCATATTTTAAAGGTACACAACAAAATTAAATTTAAAAAATTTATGTAAACATGGAAAACAATGAATAAAACTGATATTTTTTTTTCCAAAATGAGTAAGAAAAATAAGAATATGTATTTATTATCTATGCTGTGTGACAATTTATGATAGGTTTAAAGAACTTTACAGGACATCGTTTTATAATTTCATTTCCTAAATGGCTTTTTTCTGGTGATCACCTTCGGTTCCTTGCACATAGGCCTCAAAAATCTAGCAATTTGCCTCAACAAAGGGAAAGAATAAGTGAAGATCATGTGCTAGGTAGAAGTGTAGAAGCTCTTGTAACCTAACCACGGGTGTGATAAATATGCTATATTCTGTTGTTAAGAACAAAGTCATAAGACAAGGACATGAGTATCAGAGGGATAGAAATTATTGGAAATCATCTTAAAATCTGGTCTTCCCAATACAGAGTATTAATTACAAGAAAATTTTCTTATAGTTAAAAAAGTAACAAAACATAATATTAATTATAGTAGAAGGTATATATATATAGTGTGTGTGTGTGTGTGTTTGAATGCATATGTATCCAAAAGACAGTGTGAAATTTTAACTTGTTTTAATATTCAAAACTTGTAAAGGAAGTTACTCTTAAGGATTTTTGTTTTTTTCTAAAGCAGTTTATGGTTTTTAAAAATTTGATTGCACAGTCTACTATTCACATATGGTATTGTGCTTATTTAAAATGAAAAGGAATAAATTTTGAAAATATGACTGAAGAAATGATGAGGTCATGAATATGTGTTTTAAAAAGTCAAACATCCATAATGCCAAGTTAGATTACTTGTAAAAGAACAAATATCAAAGTCTAACACCAAACAGAATTCTAGCCTACTGTTGACCTAAGCTATATTAAAGTGAAAAAGGAAATAATAGGGAAATACAATGGTGCAAAAATTGTAAGTCATCAAAATAGAACAAAGATAGTTTTACCCATCTTAACTGGAAACTAGACATTTTCAGTAAATTATGAATATTATCTGATTTTTTGGGGGTTCTGAGACTTGTCATGTCTTTGAGATACTAACAACTACCAAATTGACAGATTTAAATTTTTGTACATTTTTTGTGTCACACATATTAAAAATATTTACATTTGAGGATTAATAAATATGGCACTTAAAATATAGTTTATTTTGTGAAATAATTATTTCATAATTTCATACAATCCAAGTTTTTAAGTAATATTATGTTTAAGTCATTCAGTAATGTTATGAAATTTATAGCCAGATATTGCAATTGCAATGGAAAATCACTTCATTAAAATGTAATCCAAACGAATGAAGAACATTTCAAATGGAAAAATTTTCAGATTTAATTAAAATGTTAAGTTATTGCTGAAACACAGGCATAATCATAAAATTTGATTATAAGAATTATTAACCTATATGCTAATGCATTTTTTTCATTTCAAAATATATATTACGTATTTGCCTGTTAAGGGGTAAATGGATTTCATTTTATATGAGTAAATGAACCCAGCTGATAAGAATTTTTTAAACCTAATACTTTTAGGAATTAAATGTTTAGACTCTCATTTCTTCTCTGCATATGTGCAATTAATTGTGTTTAAATCCATGGTCCAGCAGTGTGTGTGTGTGTGTGTGTGTGTGCGCGCGCGCGCGCGCACACGCGCGCGCGCAGGTGCTCATGCATGCATGCAAATATGTTAACATTAGGGGCTAAAATAGTGATACAGTGACCAGGTTCAATATACTAGAAATTTCTTTCCATTTTTTGTTTTCCATATAATACATAAAGGTAAATATAATGCAAAATTTCAAATATGAAAGATCTAAGCATTTGTGGCTGGGATGACTATATTACTGTAGCTACTGTTTTGACACTGGAGTGAAAGAGGGAAAGCTAGCATAGGGGAAAAGGTATTTTCCTGGGAATGACAAAAATTCCTTTGACTGTTTGGTTTTGGATAAGTAAATCACTAACCCTCTTAAGGCTTTCTTCTCCACCTATGGAAAATAAAAAGTGGAACAGTGGGATGAATATCCTCTCTGATTCACTATATGTTTCATTTTTTTTGTTCTAGAAACTTTCATGGAGGTACAAGAAACCATACAAACCAGAAATTAGGTATAACTGTTATTTACTGCACTTGTCATTCTGCAATTATCTAAAACCTCTAATTTTCTCTCATTTATATATGTAACACTTGCAGAATGGATTAAAGCTGGCTACAAACAATAAGTTATCTCTTGGACAGTATTTTAGAATACAAAATAATTATAATTCTAAGAATATAGAACACAAATTTTTATAATAAGAGTTACCATGATGATGATAGAAAAAACTATTCAGGAGACTAGAAAATTGTGGCTAATCCTTTCAATGATGTTTGCCATTTGCATTAATTTTTGTATACTTCATTAAATATACTCTAATAAGTGTGGTTTTTAATTAATATATAGATAATAATTAATTAAAAACATTTTTACATTTGGATGGTGTAATTCTTAAATTATCATTTCCTTCCTCAGTTCAATTCTATCTGTATGCCTACAATTATATGAAAAACAAAAATACTCTGAGCTAAGCTCCTAATGCTGTTGTTATTTTAGAAGAGAAATTATCTTTCTTACTCATACTCACTATAATAACCTCATTATTAATTATAATCAGCACAAAAAAACAAAAATTATTTCATATTTTCTGGTAGCCAAAATTACAAAGATAGAAATAACATATTCAAATGAAATTCACAGTTGTATACACTGAAGATTTGGTTTTTTAATGTTTTTTTCATGAAAGCAAAATTATGGATAAGTTTATTTGAATAAATATTTTTAATATAAATTTTCTTTATTAATATAATTATCATTATGGGTGGAAAATATAATACAAAACAGTCATTTTCATGTTTAATTAAATGTTTTTCAGGAATATAACTTCTGAGTTAAATGTTGCTATAACACAAGGATCATTAAAATGTAAATTCTCAGAAAACTCAATAATGTTTTCATATTGGCCACACCAATTTACACTGCTACCAGTAAGGTGTAAGTGCTTCCTTCGTCCACATCCTCTTGAACACTGGTAGTCTTTTTTCTTGTTGGTAATTGGTATCCTTATGGATATAAGATTATGCAGAGTTTTGATTTGTATTTCCTGATGACTAATGTTGTTAAGCACCTTCTACGGAGAAATGTCCATTCATACCCTTTACTCTTTAGTTCAATTGCATGTGTTTTATTATTTATTTATTTATGCATGTGTTTTTAAAAATTGGAAATCAACTCCTTACCATATGCATAGTATGCAACTAATGTTTTCCAATCCATATGATGACTTTGGATTTTTTTGATTATTTCCATTGCTATGCAGAATTTTTTTTAGTTTGATACAATCCCATTTATTTCTTTTTGCTTTTGTAGCTTGAATTTTGGTATGATATCCATAATATCATTGCCAAGGTCAATTTTGAGTTTTTTATGTATTGTTCTAAGAGTTTTATAGATTCAGGTGTTACATTTACATGCTTTATTCATTCTGACTTGATTATTATTTTCCACTATTTTTAGTTGTAAATGCATCTTTTGTATTATTTATTTACTTATATGCAATGTGAGGATAGAACCCAGAGGTCCTACACATGCCAGGCAAGTGCTCTATCACTGAGCCACAACTCCAGCCTCTGACTTGATTCTTTTTGTGTGTTATGAGATACAGGTCCAATCTCATATTTTTTATTATAAAAATATAGTTTTTCCAGCATTATATATTGGAGACACTATTCTTTCATCATTAAGCCTTCTTGGTGGCTTTTCAAAAATTATTTGAACATGTAACATACTTTCAAATTAAGAAGTGTGAGATTTCCAGTTTTTTTCTTCCTCAAAATGTAACTGTTCATGATATATTGTTCCATATTGATTTTAAGATTTTCTTTCTATTTCTGTAAAGAACGTCATTAGAATTTTGATAGAAATTGCAGTGAATCCACATATTCATTTTAACATTACTTCTTATATATGAACGCTTATAGACCTACCATATGATTTGGCAATCACCCTCTGCCTATGTACCGAAATAAAGTGTAATTAGTACTAAACCAATAAAATCTACATTCCTGTGTTCATTGCAGCATTCATTATCAATATATGGAAACAACTTAAGTATCCGTTGCCTAACAAATGAAAAACTCTCTCTCCCTCTCTCTCTCTCTCTCTCTCTCTCTCTCTCTCTCACACACACACACACACACACACACACACACACAGTGGAATGTTATTCAGTTTTAAAAAGGAGATCTGTTATTTATAATATAGATAAACTTTGTGGAAATTACAATAAACCAGATGTGGAAAGAAAAATATTATATGATCTCACTTATATGGAATTCTAAAAAAGGCTAAATAAAGAAAGACCAAAACAATTGTTACCAAGTTACCAAGATAGGGGTTGACAGAGAAAGAAATGTATATATTAAAATCAAAGTATGCATAATAGCACAGCCTCATGTCTATATTTTATTAATGCAGTTCCTTTTTTATTTACCTTCCTAATTTCTAATATTAAATAAGTAGATATAAATGTTTATACCCAAAAGGTATATTTTTAATTTAGTTGTTCTTTTTAGAAGTAAAAACTTGTGGCAAAGAGAGATGTGATATATGCATCTATAAAATAAAAGCAAATACAGAAAACCAAAGCACAAATCTGAGTGTATTTCATTTTCCAGGACTATTAATATCAGCAGAGGTTGGGCTAAAGTTTTATCAAGATGTATTTCCACTTTCAGCTAATCTGTAAATTCCTTGAGACAGACGATGTGATGAATTGGTATCACTAAGGAAATAGGCAGTTGTGTTGGCTTTGATTTCTGATATTTATTGATATTGTCATCTAATTTTTAGTATGTTTCTTTATAATAATATCTTTAATATTTATTTAAGATTTTAAAATTAGCATTTGACAATCTCTTACAACTTTGGATTTTTAGCTCTATTTATGAAGGTTTGCATGAATATAATTTTATGAGAATAATTTTCAAAATTTCCATTTATTTTGCCTTTAAAACACTTGAATATCATTGAATTTAATGGTTGTTTGGATACCCATTCTATTATTTGAGGACTGCCTCTTTGAAGAAGTTGTGTAAAAGGGTGAATTTTTTATGTGAAATTGATGTGTGTGATTTGCTTTTTGTTATTATTTTGCTAATTCACTTTTTTCTCCTCCTTTTTTCTTGGATGTGTCATGAAAAAATTTGTCTATTTTTTTTCAAAAAACACCTCTTAGTTTTATCAATTAGTGTCCTATTTACCTCTTCTCAAAGTTAGTAATTGTTTGATATTTTAAAAATAAGTTCAATAAATCAAAGAAAAAATGAAAAAAATTAGTATATAGTCTAATAAAGTATGAAATAAGCATGCAAATGTGAAACAATGTAGTGTCTAAAGGGAATTAAAAATAGACTACATTTTCTTTTTTTTTAGACCAAAATTAATTCTAAAGAGGATTGACAGGATGTAAAATGTATTTAAATGGCCAGGAGTGACTCAGAGCATCAGAAGTTAATTGCTCCCTGCTCAGTATTAAGTAGGTAAACTTGACACATTCCTTATTACAACAATTTCATATCATATCCGCTTTGCAGAGAAAAACTTTCTAGTCCTAACTCAGTAGTTTAATAAGACTCTCATGTCTTTATAAGAATAGATCTCTTGAAATAAGCTCAGAATTATTTGGTTTTCGTCTTGTGTAATTGGTTGCCCTCTTTATTCATGGTAAATCTTTAAAACAAAGATTAGTTAATGCTATGCTGGTGAAGACGATAGTGAGAAGCCAATTAACTTGTATTAAGCTACTGCAAAGTTAACAAGAACAAGAAATCAATCTTACCTATTAACTACACAAGCAAATGGAGGATATCTCATCCCATGTTCACTTGCGGAAGCTGGAACTGTGTATAGCTGGCCAATGAACAAGATCTGAAGCCACTATAGATAATCAAATGCCATGATATGCGCCATTGCAGCCCAAGAGCAAGGGCAAAATACTCTGATATTTCCCTTCTTTGACCCCTAAACCCTCCCACCATTACCTCTGGACAAATTCAATAGAAAATGAGCTAATACACAAGCTGGAAAAATAACTTGTGGAATAGAGGAGACAGAAATCAGGTCACAATCTGAAGATGGTCCTTGAACCAGCACAAAGGATAATGTAAGCAAAATAGATGTCATTGTCATTATATTTGGACAAAAAAATACAACTCTAATTTTTAAAAATTTTCTCATGGACATGCACATTTTAATATTTTTTTCTGGATTCCTTTCACATCTGAAATGACAAGAAATTCAAAAAAGAATAACAAATATAGCAGACATAACTAAAAATAAAAATGAATACTTTCACATTAATTTCACATCATTTTGTAAAGCCTTCTGTTGCTTTTAGGAAGAAAAAAAGACATAAAGAGAGAGAGAGAGAGAGAGAGAGAGAGAGAGAGAGAGAGAGAGAGAGAGAGAGATTGATTTAAAACTTAGATGGTCCATGGAAAGTTGTTTTTTCAGTGTGAGTCTTATATGAGGAATTAGACTACCCTTACTGACAGGCCTCTGAACATGGTGAATAGTGTTTTGAGACTTCAAGTGAAAGAGCCATAAGAAGATATGGTGAAAGAGGGACCAATGACATAAAAAAAATATAAAAGCAAAGGTGAAAAATGGAGAGTGTCACATCTATGAAATCAATTTTAAAAGCAACTAAAGAAAGAGTGAGTAATAAATTGCCTTGTGACCACTGAAATTATGTCTAAGTTTTCACATTCATTCTTCATGTATTAGTTTTAGTTTGGGTTTATTTTGTTCAAGAGGATAAGCCAGCTTACTAATCAACATAAATATATAGTATTTCATTAATTCTAAATAAATGTTTTCAAGTTTTTTTTATCATTGTCTTGTCCACACATAATGCTAAATTATTTCTAAAATATTTGATTTAGTTTCTGTCAACTCATTTTACAGAGGAAATAGAAAGCTTCAGTCAATGAAATGAAAAAGATAAGCAGAAGGTAAGAGAAGGTTCAAAGACTTTCCAAAATGTGTATAGTAAATAGACGTGTCTGACTATGCTGAGTGTTGGAAAGATGATTAGTATTCACCAAAATCTGCAGGTCATTCAGGACGCAGACTTAAAGAGAGGAGGTAAGGAAGGCAGGCAAGACAATAATGAAGATCCAAACCCAAACCTGCACTACAGAAGGATTAAGCTCATAAAGTATACTCACCACAAAAACTATAACTATGTGAAGTAATGCTTAGGTCAATTGGCTAAATGTCATCATTCCATGATGCACATATACTTCAAAACATAATGTTCTACATAATAAATGTATACAATTTTACCTGTCAATTAATAAAATAAAATAGTTAACCTCTACTAAATGATAGATTCCATATTCAAAATTATAGGTCAATTCCTGCCCTAAGGGACATTGCCTCTACATAGGATATAAGCTTTGTCTTATTGTTAGTCTTCAATTTCATTTCAAATATTATCATATATGTCACTTTTCTCTCTTCAATGAAAAACAACTTTAATTCTAAGTTCTTATATTTTATGAACTGTTAACTCAATTTCACAGGGAAAGCATTTTCAACAATAACTTATTATTTAATGGATGACATGTAAAGTTGTCTAATATTCCATAAAGTCAGAAAATACTTGTCATACACAGTGACCTTTCTTTTATATCTTTTATCTCTATTGAAATATTTTCAGATGAATATAATGATATTTTACATTTAAAAATTAATCACGATATAGTAGAGGGAACTGGGACCAAACACAGAGCAGGCCCAGCGGCCTGCTGAGGGGCAGAGCCGCCCCCCACCCCCCGCGCCTGCCAGGTAGGGGAACTGTGACCACCGACAGAAAAGGCCCAGTGGCCCGCGGCGGGACAGAGCTTCCAATCACTCCTGCAAGGTAGGCGGGCCTGCGACCCACCGGCAGAAGAGGAGCAGCGGCCTGCTGAGAGGCAGAGCCGCCCACTCCCCCCCGCGCCTGCAAGGTAGTCGGAACTGAGACCACCATCAGAACAGGTCAGACCTGCAACCGAGAGACAGAACAGGCCCAGTGGCCTGAGGAAGGGTAGAGCCGCCCCCCCCCCACGCCTGCAAAGTAGGCGGACCTGCGACCTACTGGCACTACAGCCCCAGAGGCCTGCAGAGGGGCAGTGCCGCTGCCTGCGCCTGCAAAGTAGGCAGAACTGCGACCACCGACAGAACAAGCCTAGCGGCCCGCAGAGGGACAGAGCCGCCGCCCGCGCCTGCAAGGTCGGCGGACCTGCTACCGACTGGCAGAGCAGGCCCAGCGGCCTGCCGGTGTGGTAGGCACATTGCCCCAATTGGAGGAGGGGCAGAGCCGCCGCCCGCGCCTGCGAGGGAGACTTTGCAACTATACAAGACCAATATAAATATATAGGGGGAAAATTCAATAGCACAACAGTTTCACCAAGAAGAAAGGAACACGAACAGTATGAAGAGACAAGGAAAGAAAGGACCACAAGCATTGCAGGTCAACTCAACGTTAGAAGAGGTAATAGCTGCAGCTGATGGAATGTCAGATAAAGAATTCAGGATATACATGCTTCAGATGATCTGGAGTCTCAAGGAAGACATCAGACAACAAAATCAGACAATGAAAGATCACTTCAACAATGAATTACATAAACAAATCCAAGAAGCAAAAGATCAACTATACAGGGAAATAGAGGTTATAAAAAACAAACAAACAGAAATCCTAGAAATGCAGGAAGCAATAAGCCAACTTAAAAACTCAATTGAGAATACTACCAGCAGAGTAGAACACTTAGAAGACAGAACATCAGACAATGAAGATAAAGTATTTCAACTTGAAAAGAACATAGATAGCTCAGCAAGACTGTTAAGAAACCATGAGCAGAACATCCAAGAAATATGGGATAACATCAAGAGACCAAATTTAAGAGTCATTGGGATACAGGAAGGAACAGAGTTTCAAACCAAAGGAATGAGCAATCTATTCAATGAAATAATTCGAGAAAACTTCCCAGACTTGAAGAATGAGACAGAACCCCAAATCCTAGAAGCCTACAGGACGCCGAATGTGCAAAATCATAAGAGACCCACACCTAGACACATTATAATGAAGATGCCCAACATACAGAATAAGGAGAGAATTTTAAAAGCTACAAGAGAAAGGAAGCAGATCACATTTAGGGGTAAGCCAATCAGGATAACAGCTGATCTTTCAACACAGACTCTGAAAGCTAGAAGATCCTGGAATAACATATTTCAAACACTGAAAGAAAATGGGTTCCAACCAAGAATTGTGTATCCAGCGAAATTAAGCTTCAGGATGGAAGATGAAATTAAAACCTTCCACGATAAACAAAAGTTAAAAGAATTTGCAGCTAGAAAACCATCTCTTCAAAACATCCTTGGCAAAACATTACAGGAAGAGGAAATGGAAAATAACAATGAAAACCAACAGTGGGAGGTAGGACACTAAAGGGGGGAAAATAATCAAAGTGGAAAACAAACCATGTTTAGTAACATAAATAAACAAATATGGCTGGAAGAACAACCCATATCTCAATAATAACCCTAAATGTTAATGGCTTAAACTCACCAATCAAGAGACACAGGCTAGTAGAATGGATCACAAAACAAGACCCAACAATATGCTGCCTACAGGAGACGCATTTGATAGGAAAAGACATACATAGGCTGAAGGTGAAAGGTTGGGAAAAATCATATCACTCATATGGACTTCGGAAACAAGCAGGAGTATCCATACTCATATCAAATAAAATAGATTTTAAGCCAAAGTTAATCAAAAGGGATAAAGAGGGACACTACATACTGCTCAAGGGAACCATACACCAACAAGACATAACAATCATAAATATATATGCCCCAAACAATGGTGCAGCTATGTTCATCAAACAAACTCTTCTCAAGTTCAAGAGTCTAATAGACCACCATACAATAATCATGGGAGACTTCAACACACCTCTATCACCACTGGACAGATCTTCCAAACAAAAGTTGAATAAGGAAACTATAGAACTCAATAACACAATTAATAACCTAGACTTAATTGACATGTATAGAATATACCACCCAACATCAAGCAGTTACACTTTTTTCTCAGCAGCACATGGATCCTTCTCAAAAATAGATCATATATTATGTCACAGGGAAACTCTTAGACAATACAAAGGAGTAGAGATAATACCATGCATCCTATCTGATCATAATGGAATGGAACTGAAAATCAACGATAAAAGAAGGAAGGAAAAAGAATACATCACTTGGAGAATGAACAATAGGTTACTGAATGATCAATGGGTTATAGAAGACATCAAGGAGGAAATTAAAAAATTCTTAGAGATTAATGAAAACACAGACACAACATATCGGAATCTATGGGACACATTGAAAGCAGTTCTAAGAGGAAAATTCATTGCTTGGAGTTCATTCCTTAAAAAAAGAAAAAACCAACAAATAAATGATCTCATACTTCATCTCAAAATCCTAGAAAAAGAAGAGCAAAACAACAGCAAAAGAAGTAGAAGGCAAGAAATAATTAAAATCAGAGCTGAAATCAATGAAATCGAAACAAAAGAAACAATTGAAAAAATTGACAAAACTAAAAGTTGGTTCTTTGAAAAAATAAACAAAATCGACAGACCCTTAGCCATGCTAGCGAAGAGAAGAAGAGAGAGAACTCAAATCACTAGCATACGGGATGAAAGAGGCAATATCACAACAGACACTTCAGAAATACAGAAGATAATCAAAAATTATTTTGAATCCTTATACTCCAATAAATTAGAAGATAGTGAAGGCATAGATAAATTTCTTAAGTCATATGATCTGCCCAGATTGAGTCAGGAGGATATAGACAACCTAAACAGACCAATATCAATTGAGGAAATAGAAGAAACCATCAAAAGACTACCAACTAAGAAAAGCCCAGGACCGGATGGGTATACAGCAGAGTTTTACAAAACCTTTAAAGAGGAACTAATACCAATACTTTTCAAGCTACTTCGGGAAATAGAAAAAGAGGGAGAACTTCCAAATTCATTCTACGAGGCCAACATCACCCTGATACCTAAACCAGACAAAGACACTTCAAAGAAAGAAAACTACAGACCAATATCTCTAATGAACCTAGATGCAAAAATCCTCAATAAAATTCTGGCGAATCGGATACAAAAACATATCAAAAAAATTGTGCACCATGATCAAGTAGGATTCATCCCTGGGATGCAAGGCTGGTTCAATATACGGAAATCAATAAATGTTATTCACCACATCAATAGACTTAAAAATAAGAACCATATGATCATCTCGATAGATGCGGAAAAAGCATTCGACAAAGTACAGCATCCCTTTATGTTCAAAACTCTAGAAAAACTAGGGATAACAGGAACATACCTCAATATTGTAAAAGCAATCTATGCTAAGCCTCAGGCTAGCATCATTCTGAATGGAGAAGAATCGAAGGCATTCCCTCTAAAATCTGGAACAAGACAGGGATGCCCTCTCTCACCACTTCTGTTCAACATAGTTCTCGAAACACTGGCCAGAGCAATTAGACAGATGAAAGAAATTAAAGGCATCAAAATAGGAAAAGAAGAACTTAAATTATCACTATTTGCAGATGATATGATTCTATACCTAGCAGACCCAAAAGGCTCTACAAAGAAACTATTAGAGCTAATAAATGAATTCAGCAAAGTGGCAGGATATAAAATCAACACGCATAAATCAAAGGCATTCCTGTATATCAGCGACAAATCCTCTGAAATGGAAATTAGGACAACCACTCCATTCACAATATCTTCAAAAAAAATAAAATACTTGGGAATCAACCTAACAAAAGAGGTGAAAGACTTATACAATGAAAACTACAGAACCCTAAAGAGAGAAATAGAAGAAGATCTTAGAAGATGGAAAAATATACCCTGTTCATGGATAGGCAGAACTAACATCATCAAAATGGCGATATTACCAAAAGTTCTCTATAGGTTTAATGCAATGCCAATCAAAATCCCAACGGCATTTCTTGTAGAAATAGAGAAAGCAATCATGAAATTCATATGGAAAAATAAAAGACCCAGAATAGCAAAAACAATGCTAAGCAGGAAATGTGAATCAGGCGGTATAGCGATACCAGACTTCAAACTATATTACAGAGCAATAGTAACAAAAACAGCATGGTACTGGTACCAAAACAGGCGGGTGGACCAATGGTACAGAATAGAGGACACAGAAACCAATCCACAAAACTACAACTATCTTATATTTGATAAAGGGGCTAAAAGCATGCAATGGAGGAAGGATAGCATCTTCAACAAATGGTGCTGGGAAAACTGGAAATCCATATGCAACAAAATGAAACTTAATCCCTTTCTCTCGCCATGCACAAAAGTGAATTCAAAATGGATCAAGGAGATTGATATCAAATCAGAGACACGCCATCTGATAGAAGAAAAAGTTGGCTACGATCTACATACGGTGGGGTCGGGCTCCAAATTCCTCAATAGGACACCCATAGCACAAAAGTTAATAACTAGAATCAACAAATGGGACTTACTCAAACTAAAAAGTTTTTTCTCAGCAAAAGATACAATAAGAGAGGTAAATAGAGAGCCTACATCCTGGGAACAAATCTTTACTCCTCACACTTCAGATAGAGCCCTAATATCCAGAGTATACAAAGAACTCAAAAAATTAGACAATAAGAGAACAAACAACCCAATCAACAAATGGGCCAAGGACCTGAACAGACACTTCTCAGAGGAGGACATACAATCAATTAACAAGTACATGAAAAAATGCTCACCATCTCTAGCAGTCAGAGAAATGCAAATCAAAACCACCCTAAGATACCATCTCACTCCAGTAAGATTGGCAGCCATTATGAAGTCAAACAACAACAAGTGCTGGCGAGGATGTGGGGAAAAGGGTACACTTGTACATTGCTGGTGGGACTGCAAATTGGTGCAGCCAATTTGGAAAGCAGTATGGAGATTTCTTGGAAAGCTGGGAATGGAGCCACCATTTGACCCAGCTATTCCCCTTCTCGGTCTATTCCCTAAAGACCTAAAAAGAGCATGCTACAGGGACACTGCTACATCGATGTTCATAGCAGCACAATTCACAATAGCTAGACTGTGGAACCAACCTAGATGCCCTTCAATGGATGAATGGATAAAAAAAATGTGGCATTTATACACAATGGAGTATTACTCTGCATTAAAAAATGACAAAATCATAGAATTTACAGGGAAATGGATGGCATTAGAGCAGATTATGCTAAGTGAAGCTAGCCAATCCCTAAAAAACAAATGCCAAATGTCTTCTTTGATATAAGGAGAGTAACTAAGAACAGAGTAGGGTCGAAGAGCATGATAAGAAGATTAACATTAAACAGGGATGAGAGGTGGGAGGGGAAGGGAGAGAGAAGGGAAAAAGCATGGAAACGGAAGGAGACCCTCAGAGTTATACAAAAGTACATACAAGAGGAAGTGAGGGGAAGGGGAAAAATAATACAAGGGGGATAAACGAATGTCAGTAGAGGGGGCAGAGAGAGAAGAGGGGAGGGGAGGGGAGGGGAGGGGTGATAGTAGAGGATAGGAAAGGCAGCAGAATACAACAGACACTAGTATGGCAATATGTAAATCAATGGATGTGTAACTGATGTGATTCTGCAATCTGTATATGGGGTAAAAATGGGAGCTCATAACCCACTTGAATCAAATTGTGAAATATGATATATCAAGAACTATGTAATGTTTTGAACAGCCAACAATAAAAAAAAAAAATTAATCACAAAGAAATTTAAGTGATTTTATATTAATATGCTGTATCAGAGTAATTTGGCACAATTTAATTGCAGAATAAAATTGAATGCAAGCATGTAGCAAGAAAAAAATCAGTGAAGCAGAAAAAATAGGAATTTTAATGAAAGCAAATGTGTTTTCATTAAAGAAAGTCATAACACATCATTATCTAAAAATCCTTTCATTTTTTTCCTATAAGCTTTTTGAAGAGCTGCTAAGATAATGTAAAAAATTCTAAAGCTAATTCTTATATTATTTTTCCTAATTTTAACTGTTTTAATATGCATATTGATTTTGTGCGTGATTTTGTTGCATTTTTACTTCTATCCGTCCCTTTTCTCATTTTTTTTTTCTTTTTCATCAGCTAACACTCTATACTGAAAAGTGAGGTAATGCTGCAGTATTGATGTCAGTCCATGATGATTTACACTGCATTTTCCTTAGTTTGGAATATAATTCACATATTATATTTCTTCATATTTTTATTTGTGTTTTTGTTTAGTTGATTTGAAATCTTCAAAATTAGAAAAACTAAGGTTTCTAATTACTTTAAAAAGAAATCATCTTACATTAATTTACATCACCAATATTAAGACTTGAACAAATGTTGCATATAATTTTAGCATTTCAATGTTTTGGCATATAAACAATAAATGGGGCATTGTCAAATAAAGAAGTTAAATGACCATTTAAATATATATATATATATATATATATATATATATATATATATATATGTCTATATATATATATATATATATATATATATACATACATATATACATACACATATATATCAATATCTCAGATTGCACATAGGAACAGATTTTCTATTTATTGCTTTGATAAGAATAGTAATTACAGTGTGACTTTAATATTCTTATATTTAATACATCCTCACGTAGTGAGTGAGATGGTAAAAATACTAAGTTTCATAAAATGTGAATTTGAATTTTGCAAACCATAAGGTACATGCCTCATAAAGTAGTTTTAGGAATACCCAAGTAACTCCTACCCAACACCAAATTTCAACCTGGTTTTGTTGTTCAGAACTTAACTTATTTGATATAACACTCAAATCCATTGATTTAATTATTTAATTTAGTAACTTTAAATAACTATTGATATAAAAACTTCTATTGCTTATGATGTAAATTTATTTGATTATTAAGATACAAAACACTAAATATAGCCTTTCATGCATAAAATCTGCACAATTTAAAAGTGTAAGTTTAAGTATTAGTACAATTTTTGCTGTGATCTTTATTACTCATTTTGTAATTGAATGGCACAATTACTTCCCATAAGAAGAAAAGCATACTTACAAATTATGAGATTAATAAATAAATAAATGGTTTCTATAAAGGTAATAATTGCAGAAAAAAATCATTAGATCTTTTCAAGTTTATCTCCAATTCATTGAACCTCAAATATCAAGAGAGAAACTGATTTTTCCACTGAGAATTTCAGATCATAATTACTCGTATGTTGAAGATATTTGAAATGCCAATTGTTCTATTATATAAAATCTCAAATACAATGCAACAAGTTAATGCCAACTTAACTTAAATAAGTATCAAGAATTATACTGTTATTCTTCATTGGTAATTTTGTTTAGGGTATCTGTTTTTATTTTAATGCATAGTTAAATGGTTTCAATGCTTGCTGCATATCAATTTATGGCATAAAAATTCAAATAATGGTATTCATGATATATAACTTTCTTTTTACTTTTATTTCTTTGTTTTATTCTTTGGTGCTGAGAATTGAAGTCCTAGTCCAAATCTATCATTCATAGTATCTGCCTTAGGCAACGACTGAAGTCCAACAAGAGGAGAAAATTGATGCTATATATTAATACATATAAAATCTATTGTATCCGAATTTCAATGTGATAGTATTCCATGATGGCAGAAATAGTTACAAAAGGATAACTTAATATATGTTTGATGTATATGTGAATTCCGACATTAGTTTATAAATATATTTTTCTTTAAATTTGAAAGTTCACAAACCCCATAATTTAAACATTTTATTCTAGAAAATTTATCTCTTAGAAATAAGAAAATACAATGTTTGAAAAATAAAAGGAAAATTTACAATACTAGTAAAAGAGTAGAATACTTGGGTATGAATTTAACAACAGAATCAAAAGCCTTGTACACTTAAGCCACAAAATGTTTTTGAAAGTAGTTAAGACAGAAACTAATAATAATAACAATAATAATAATAATATAAGATTTACAGAATCAGAAAATTAATATTAAGATGTCAATAGTTCTCAGAGTGAACTACAGATTTATTGTCTTCCTATTGAAATTCCAGCAATGCATTTGGTAGGAATAGAAAAATCTTTTCCACAATTGAGATGATATCTCAAGGATTTGCAAATAGCTCCAAATAGACAAATGTTGGAAAAGAATAATATAATTTGGGTCTCAGGCTTGTTGATATAAAAAGTCATTACAAATCTATAGTAATTGGAACACTGTGCAATTGGCATATAAGAAGAAAACTAAAATAAAGGAATACAAACCAGAAAAAAAATGATTATATGTCTAGTCAAATGTTTTTCAATAAATGTGTCAATATTAATTAATGGGACAGGACAATATTTCAACAAATAGTGGTGGGAATTAGATAACAAATAAAATATGCCAAATGTTGGACCCTTATTTTATATAATATACAAAATGTACTCAAAAGGAATCTAATTTTATATATATATATATATATATATATATATATATATATATATATATGTTTAGAAATTAATGGAAAATTTTAATGACATTGAATATGGAAATGATTTCTTTTTTACTTAATTTTTTATTTATATATGACAATGGAATGCATTACAATTCTTATTACATATATAGAGCACAATTTTTCATATCTCTGGTTGTATAAAAAGTATATTCACATCAAATTCTGTCTTCATACATGTAGTTTGGATAATAATGTCCCTTAACGTCCATCATCATTTCTAACCTCATGCTTCCTCCCTTCCCTTCCAACCCCTCTGCCCTATCTAGATTTCGTCTATTCCTTCCATGCTCTCCCTCCCTATCCCACTATGAATCAACCTCCTTATATCAGAGAAAACATTCCGCATTTGTTTTTTTTTTTTTTTTTTTTTTTTTTTTTTGGATTAGCTAACTTCAGTTAGCATTATCTTCTCTTACTCCATCCATTTATCAGGGAAATGACATAATTTTACTCTTTTCTATTGTTGAGTAATATTCCATTGTGTATATATGCCACATTTTTTTTTTATCCATTTACTTATTGAAGGGCATTAAGGTTGATCCTTACAATTTAGCTATTGTGAATTGTGCTGCTACAAACGTTGATGTGGCTATGTTCCTGCAGTATGATGTTTTTAAGTCCTTTGGGTATAGACCAAGGAGAGGGATAGCTGTTTCAAATGGTGGTTCCTTTCCCAATTTTTCAAGAAATATCCATACTGCTTTCAATATTGACTGCACCAATTTGCAGTCCCACCAGAAGTGTACCTTTTTCCCCACATTTTCGCCAACACTTATTGTTGTTTGTCTTCATAATAGATGTCATTCTATTATGGAATCAGATGAAATCTTAGAGTAGTTTTGATTTGCATTTCTCTAATTGCTAGTGATGATGAACTTTTTTTATATATTTGTTGATTGATTGTATATCCTCTTCTGAGAAGTGTCTGTTCAGGTCGATGGCCCATTTATTGATTGGGTTATTTGATTTTTTGATGCTTAGCTTTGTGAGTTCTTTATATGCCCTAGAGATTAGTGCTCCATCTGATGTGTGAGGGGAAAAGATTTGCTCCCTAGATGTAGGCTCTCTATTGACCTCACGGATTGTTTCTTTTGCTGAGAAGAAACTTTTTAGTTTGAGTCCATCCCATTTATTGATTCTTGATTTTAATTCTTGGGCCAAAGGAGTCCTATTAAGGAAGTTGTGGCCTAATCCCACATGATGGAGATTAGAGCCTACTTTTCCTCTATTAGACATAGGGTCTCTGGTTTTATTCCTAGGTCCTTGACATATTTTGAGTTAAGTTTTGTGCATGGTGAGAGATAGGATTTAAATATTATTTTGTTGCATATGGATTTCCAGTTTTCCTTGCACCATTTGTTGAAGAGGCTGTCTTTTCTCCAATTCATGTTTTTGGTGCCTTTGTCTAATACAGTAGTTTTGTGGGTTAGTCTCTGTGTCCTGTATTTTGTACCATTGATCTACCAGTCTGTTTTGATCTACCATGCTGTTTTTGTTACTATTGCTCTATAGTATATTTTAAGATCTGGTATAGTAATGCCACCTGCTTCACTCTTCCTGCTAAGGATTGCTTTAGCTATTCTGGGTCTCTATTTTTCCAGATAAATTTTGTGACTGCTTTTTCTATTTCTATGAGGAATGTCATTGGGATTTTGATCAGAACGCATTAAATCTGTATAGTGCTTTGGTAGTATGGTCATTTTGATAATATTAATTCTGCCTCTCCAAGAGCAAGGTAGGTTTTTACATCTTCTAAGTTTTTCTTTGACTCCTTTCTTTAGGGTTTTATAATTTTCATTATAGAGATCTTCACCTCTTTTGTTAAGTTGATTCCCAATTTTTTTTGAGGGTATTGAAAATGGGGTAGTTTGTCTCGTTTCCCTTTCTCAGGATTTGTTACTGATATTCCTAAATGCCTTTGATTTATGGGTGTTGATTTTACATCCTGCTATTTTGCTGAATTCATTTACTAGTTCTAGAAGTTTTCTGGTGAAACATTTAGGGTCTTCTAGGTATAAAATCATGTCATCAGCAGATAGTGCCTACTTATATCCTATTTATATTCTTTTCCTATTTATATCCCTTTAATTTCTTTCATCTGTCTAATTGCTCTGGCCAGTGTTGCAAGAACTATGTTAAATAAAAGTGATGAAAGAGGGCATCTCTTTCTTGTTTCAGTTTTTAGAGGGAACGCTTTCAATTTTTTTTCCATTTAGAATGATGTTGGCTGGGGCTTAGCATAGATAGCCTTTATGATGTTGAGATATGTTCCTGTTATCCCTAAATTTTTTAGTGTTTTGAACATGAAGTGGTACTGTATTTTGTCAAATGCTTTTTCTGCATCTATTGAGATGATCATATGACTCTTATCTTTCTTTAAGTCTATTGATGTGATGAATTACATTTATTGAATTCCGTATGTTGAACCAACCTTGCATCCCTGGGATGAGTCCCACTTGATTGTGGTGAATGATCTTTTTGATATGTTTTTGTATTTGATTTGACAGAATTTTATTGAGAATTTTTGCATCTATGTTCATTAGAGATATTGGTATAAAGTTTTCTTTTTTTCTGACATGCCTTTGCCTGGTTTTGGAATCAGAGTGATATTGGTCTCATAGAATAAGTTTGGAAGTGCTGCCTCTTTTTCTATTTCCTGAAATAAATTGGAGAATATTGGTATTAATTCTTCTTTAAAGTTCTTATAGAACTTGTCTGTGTATCCATCTGGTCCTGGGCTTTTCTTTTGGGTAGAAAAAAGGTGTCCACTATTTTATCACTTGAAATTGATCTGTTTAAATAGTGTATAGCAACCTGATTCAATTTGGTCAAATTATATGACTCTAGAAATTTGTCTATGCTTTCAGTATTTTCTATTTTATTGGAGTGCAAGTTTTCAAAATAATATCTAATTATGTTCTGTATTTCTGTAGTGTCTGCTGTGATTTTTTTCACCACTTATGTTACTAATTTGAGTTTTCTCTCTCCTTTTCATCAGCATGGCTAAGGGTCTGTCAATTTTATTTTTTTCAAAGAGCCAATTTTTTTATTTTTTCAGTTGTTTCCTTTGTTTCAATTTCATTGATTTCAGCTCTGATTTTCATTATTTCCTGTCTTCTACTGTTTTTGGTGTTGATTTGTTCCTCTTTTTCTAGGGCTTTGAGATGTAATGTTAAATCATTTACTTGTTGACCCTTTCTGCTTTTTAAGGAATGAACTCCATGCAATGAACTTTCCTCTTAGAACTGTTTCATAGTGTCCCAGAGATTTCAATATGTTGTATCTGTGTTCTCATTCACCTGTAAAAACATTTTAATCTGCTCCTTGATATTTTCTGTAACCAATTGTTCATTCAGTAGCATATTATTTAGTCTCCAGGTGTTGGAGTGAATTTTATTTCTTATTTTATCATTGATTTCTAATTTATTTCCATTATTATCTGATAGAATGCAGGATAGTAACTCTACTTTTTTATATTTGCTAAGAGTTACTTTGTGGCATAGTATATGGTCTATTTTAGAGAAGGATCCATGTGCTGCTGAGAAGAAAGTATATTCTCTCATTGAAGGTTGGAATATTCTATATATGTCAGTTAAGTCTAAGTTATTGATTGTATTATTGAGTTCTATAGTTTCTTCAGCTTTTGTTTGGAAGATCTATCTAGTGATGAAAGAGGTGTGTTAACGTCACCCAAAATTATTGTGTTGTGGTCTATTTGACTCTTGAACTCGAGAAGAGTTTGTTTGATGAACATAGCTGCTTTGTTGTTTGGGGGTATATATATTTATAATTGTTAAGTCTTCTTGGTGTATGGTTCCCTTCAGTAGTACATAGGAATGAACTCCATGCAATGAACTTTCCTTCTTTGTCCTTTTTGATTGACTACAGTTTGAAGTCTACTTTATTTGATATGAGGATGGAAACCCCTGCTTAATTCCACAGTCCATGTGCGTGGTATGATTTTTCCCAACCATTCACTTTCAGTCTGTGAATGTCTTTTTCTATGAGTGAGTCTCTTGAACGCAATATGTTGTTGGGTCTTTTTTTTTTTTTTTAATCCAATCTGCTAGTTTATTTCTTTTGTTGGTGAGTTTAGGCCATTAATATTCAGGGTTATTATTGAGACATGATTTGTATTCCCAGCCATTTTTGTTTATTTTTGGTATTTAACGTGACTTGGTTTTCTCCTCTGATTAGATATTCTTGTAGTGTAATCCCTCTCTCTGTTAATTTTCATCATTGTTTTTTTTTATTTCCTCTTCTTGGAATATTTTGGTGAGGATGTTTTGTAGTGCAGGATTTCTAGTTGTAAATTCTTTTAACTTCTGTTTACCATGGAGTGTTTTTATTTCATCATCAAATCTAAAACTTAGTCATGCTGGATATAACATTCTTGGTTGGCATCCATTTTCTTTCAGAGCTTGGTATATGTTTTTCCATATCTCCTGGCTTTGAGGGTCTGGTTGAAAAATCTTCTGAGATACAAATTTGTCTCCACCTATATGTGATCTGATTCCTATCACTTAGGGTCTTTAGGATTCTATTCTTATTCTGTATGCTAGGCATTTTTATTGTAATGTGTAATGTAATGTGTAAGCCTCTTGTATTTGTTTTTCAAATTCATTCTTCATGTTTGGGAAATTTTCTGATATTATCTCATTGAAGAGATTGTATATTCCTTTGTTTTGAAGCTCTGTGCCTTCCTCTATCCCAATAACTCTTAGATTTGATCTTTTGATGGTGTCCCATAGTTCTTGGATGTTCTGTTCATGGTTTCTAACTTTCTTTAGTGTGTGGTCAACTTTTTTTTTCCAGACTGTATACTTTGTTTTCATTACCTGATGTTCTTTCTTCCAAGTGATCTAGTCTGTTGGTTATGCTTCCTATTGAGTTTTTTATTTGGTTTGTTGTATCCTTTATTTCAAAGATTTCTGACTTTATTTTTTTCAGAGTTTGTATCTATCTCTTGAAGTAATCTTTTGGTATCTATCTGTATTTGCTCTCTTATCTCTTTGTTGGATTGATCAATTTTTGCCTGTATTTGCTCATTTAGGTCATTCTTTAATTCACAGATCATTTTAATTATGAACATTCTGAACTCTTCTCTAACATTTCATCAACTTTGCCATCCATGGGTTCTGTTATTATAGTATCCTTGTTTGTCTGAGGCACTTTCCTCCATTGTTTTTTCATGATGTCTATGTGTCTTTCTTTCTTGCAGTGTCGATCTGAGATATTACTGTTTCTTCCCTATATTCTTTTAGTACCTGTCCAGATTGTCTGTACCGCACCTTGAAGTTGGGCTTCCAGACCCTGCCCGTGTCCCTCAGGGTATGCTACTGCATCTAATATTGGTGGCAGCAATAAAAGAGATAATTGACATAATAGTTAAGGTGCCCCAAGATGGAAGCAATGTCTTATAGAGATGGGGCTGAAAGGGTATGCCTCACACTCTCATTGGGATGCCTGCTCTGAGATTCAGCTGCTTCTAAGCCCTGTCTCCTGTCAAAACGTTAGGAACTACTATGTGGGGAAAGCTATGGCAATGAATGCAGTGTCCCAAGATAGAAGTGGGTTAGACTTAGGCTCCCAGGTGGGGGCAGGGGTAAACTCAGACTTCCTCTGGACCTGGGTCCTGCACTAGTCGGTGTGGGTGGAATTGGGCCAGGCCTGGGCTCCCAAGGAGTATGCTGGTCAGAAGAGGCCATCCTGTGCCAGAGGCTGGGCTTTGGGGGGTGTCTGCCCCTCTGGTAAATGGTTGGCCCCGGGCCTACTGTAAGCCTGGGTCCTATGCAGGTTGGTGAATGAACTAAATACTTAATTGGGCATGCTCAAAAGATAGTTTCAGCATTCCTAACTAAGGGTATAATAATTTGTCTTGAGTCAACATGACTAAACTGTTTTCATTAATTTACCTTCAAATTAACTCCTTCCCTGTATGTTTATTGCATTTGGATTTCATCTAAATTTTTCACCATTAGTCTTGTGTCTCAGTCAAAAAATTATATGATGTTGCTTTATAATTATTTTTAATTCTGGAAATTTAGTTACTAGAAAGAAAAATTTTAACTTTCAAATAATTTGACAAAACCATTTATGTCTCTTCACTTCTGGTGCTACTGTGGCAAATTAAATCCTCTGTATTCCTAAAATATGAAAATTTCTGTTTCCAGTCTAAAACAATTCCTGTTAATTCTTCCCAGTGATGCCAAAGTGATATTCACAAAATACATTTTCCTTTTCTCTGATGAGAATAATTTAAGAACATCCCATATTGAAAAAAAAGAGCCTTCAGCCTATAATCTGTTTATATGCCTGAAACTTCCCCATAATTTCCATTTTCTCAGCTAAGCATGTTTATGTTTTAATCATACTGCACACATTCAACAAATGCAAATCACTACCATGATTTTAGCTAATGCATTTTTATATCTGTTGTTTGGTTTGATGTTCTCTTAGGAATCATCTCCAGTTACATCCTCCACCCACCAAAGTATTGACAAAAGAACAACCCACAAAGCTATAGAGACCAGAATTTAGTGTTTTTAATTCTGCCTTTAAAATAATCTATAGCTTTTTGGGGGCTGGGGATGTGGCTCAAGCGGTAGCGCGCTCGCCTGGCATGTGTGTGGCTTGGGTTCGATCCTCAGCACCACATAAAAACAAAGATGTTGTGTCTGCCAAAAACTGAAAAATAAATATTAAGAAAATAAAATAATCTATAGTTTTTTGACAATTACTCAGTATTCATAACATCTATTTGCTCACCTAAAATATTTCAGCAATATCCCTCCCAAAAATTTAAGATGATTTCCCTCTTGAATCTTCATAGCATCTTCTATTTCCACACAGATTCAAAATAGATATTTTCACCTTAACTAGTATAAAGGTGACTCTAGAATTCATTTATCCTTAAAAATGTTCCAGTTTATAGACCCTAAAAATCTTCTATGCCTTTTACCATTGTTTCTCCATCCATTCATGAGTTCTTTCACTTCTTATTCAAACACACATTGCAAATATATTCACTTATTTTCATTCACATTACAGTTCTTTAGTTCACACCGCCAATACAATCTATACAATACCCTCTTAACAGGTTACTTTTCCTGTTGCAATCCTTTGAAATTCTCCACTCATGTATAAAAAATTTAAATGGAAAATTAAATTATCTCCCTTCTCACCCTCTGGCCCATCACACTTAATAAATGTTTTCAAGTCTTTGTTTTATCCTACAAAGGGCTTTAGCATCTGGCCTTTCTGTGAACAACTATCATAAGTTTCTCTCTCACTAGTCATACATCTGCTTGTCCAGATCTTCTCCCCCATTAAAAAGTTTAACAAACTGGGCATAGTGGCAAACACTGTAATCCCAGGTACTCTGGAGTCTGAGGAAGAAGGTTTGTAAGTTCAAGACCAGCCTTTGCAATTTAGTGAGACCTTGTCTCAAAATTAAATAGCAACAATAAAAAACCTTTAAGGTTGGGGATGTTGTTCAGGAGTAGAGCACCTTTGGTTCAATCTCCAGCACTACCAACCCCTGAAAAAGTGGCATCATTGTATATAATTTACTTAAACTGATAAACTTTTTTTGGTGAAAAAAATCCCTCACATTTTAAGATTTGTGTGTTTCTTTACTTATTTTATGTCTCACTAGATTAACTACATTGAGAACTTAATATTATTGATTACATAGTACACTTCTGAAATTCTAGTACACAATGGTGTCTAGCAAATCTTACATACTCAAATTATATATATTTTTTTTCAAATTATATTTTTCTTTTGTAGGCTCTGGGATAGATCTATGCAATCTTCAATTGAGCATTTAGTAATTATTTGTCTAGTTGTAAACATTACTTGAATAAAGAATCTATGACTTTAATTTCATATTACTGGAAATATTAGAGTTGTTAAAAAGTAAATAAGATGTCAGAAGATGAGCTACCTTTTAATAGAAAAAAAAAAACATTGTCAAATTAATAATTCATATTTATTCATTTACTTATATCATTGTATTAGCCTAATATCTTGAAAGAATCTTTGCTCCACTTATTTCAGTAACATAAACAGAAATAGTATTAAATATTATATTAGTAAATTAAAGATATACTTTGCATAAAGGGTCAAGGTGCTGTGGGCCAGTGCCCTAAAGAATTTTAGAACCCAGCCTGTGTAGTTGAAAGGATAGAAGGCACTCTTAATATTCTCAGAGATCTTCATGCTTAGCTGAAATTGTATATATACTTTTATATAAGAGAAGCAGATCTAACTTTGTGGGTGGATGTGTGGCAGGGGTCTAGGGATAGAACTCAGGGGCACTCTACCACTGAGCTGCATTCCCAGACATTTTTATTTTATTTAGATACAAAATCTCACTATGTTGCCCAAAGTGGACTTCAGCTTGTGATACTCTTGACTCAGCCTCTCAAGTTGCTGAGATTATAGGGTGCACCACAGTGCCCAGGAAGACTCTCATATCTTTTCAGTCTCAACTAAAGGTCAGATAGCTCCATGAAATTTTTTCCAGACTGATTGTTTCCCAGAAGTCATTTCCGTCTTAGGAGAGTCTTGTTTTCTGGTAAGACTTTCAACTTGAGGTTTAATTTTAGCCAGGAAACACTAATTTGTGTTTCCTTTAATTTATTTTAAAATTGTGTACTTCTTTTTCCTTAATATCTTTGAAATTATCTTGCTTTTTTATTCAGGACAGCAAAAATAAAGTCACTTATCATTTCTCATCTTCTACTTGGTATCTCCTTAGCCAGATCCACAAATCGACCAGTTTTTCTTTCCACATTTCCTGTTACTGCTTTTAATTTTCTTCCAGTACAATTGCTAGTTTATTGTCTTCTCTTTTTTTTTTCCAGTCTCCAATAACTCCCTATTTTTCAAGCCTCAATTGTATCTTCAAGGTTGTTTCATGTGCCCATCTAATATTTAGGAAATCCATGCCACCTAATTCAGATAAGTGTTAGAGCAGGATCCTGGTACTAGGTACCAAGTGCTCTTTCAGTTAACTGCTTCTGGTATAGCTCATGATTCCATGGGTTGGCTGAATGTCAGCAGGGCATCCATTTTACAGGTCACTTTTGGAGTCTCTCACTTAGCTTATGATGGCACCAGGGAATGGAGCTTATGCAGAGTGCCTGGTGCCTTGATGCTTCCTTTCCTAGACTCTTCTCTGTATTGTGTGTATCATTCTCCCAAGCTTCTCCACTTATCATTATCTCTCTCCAAAGAGAAGTCTTGGTTCCATACCAGATAGTTCAAACTACAAGAGAGCAAGAGATCGTTCCTTGAATGAATATTACTGATAAAATTTAAAAATGAAAGAAAAAAAATAGGGGAAAATCGCAGAAGTTTCTGATGCAATTAAGCGGTAGTTCTAAAATTTTCAAAATATGACTTTTACTGTATTTTCTTTTTTTTAAAGTTTTTATTTGTATTACTGTATTTTCATATTGAAACAAACTGCAATCTATTAGGATCAGGTGGCAGGATGGTATGTATACAGGCAAATTCATTGGAAAACTTAGTTAACTTCTCACTATACTTCATACATTATTGCCATATTTTTCTTATCAAGTATTCATTAGAGTTTAAAGATATTTTACAAGTTGAACTCCTGGCATTGTGTTTTTGAAGGATTTTTGAGGCGAAAAAAAAAAAACCTAAAAAGAAGGAAAAAGATGGAAAAGAGAGGCAAAAGGAAAATAAAGGAAGGGGCTGGGGTGGTGGCTGAGTGGTAGAGTGTTTGCCTAGCATGTGTGAGGCACTGGGTTCGATTCTCAGCACCGCATATAAATAAATAAAATAAAGGTCCATTGACAACCAAAAAATACTTTTTTAAAAAAAGGAAAGTGAGCGGCTCAGCCCAGCCTGGCTCAGCCGCCCTCGGAGCCAGCGCCGCCGCCGCCATGTCTTCCGGGGCCAGCGTGAGCGCCCTGCAGCGCCTGGTGGAGCAGCTCAAGCTGGAGGCCAGCGTGGAGAGGATCAAGGTCTCTCAGGCTGCGGCAGAGCTTCAGCAGTACTGCATGCAGAATGCCTGTAAGGATGCTCTGCTGGTTGGAGTTCCAGCCGGAAGCAACCCCTTCCGAGAGCCCAGATCCTGCATTTTACTTTGAAGACTTGGAAGAAGTTTGTTGAGAAATGCCTTCGAGCACAAAGTAATGAATGACTGACTCCAAGTCTCAAGAAAACACTTTTGTTTAGCCAAATGACTGAGATATTTCAGACCTTTCCAGTGTCCTGATCTTACAGCCAAAATTCTACAGAAATTAATGATTTTCTACTCAAATAAGGAAACTGAGTGAAGAAATAGAATTGTTTTAAGTAATAATGGCTTGGTTCTCCTGAAGAAGTGCTTTGTATTAAGATAAAAACCTTACCACCAATATACTAAAATACACCTCTTTAATAAGTGAGTTACTGGTGTTGCTATACCTAGAATATCATGTATGTTTTATTAACTGGATGTTTACATTTTAGGAAGGAAAACACTTTTGTTTATTAAAAAAATGGAGTATTTGTAATTTGTTGTTCCTAAGGTTTTTATACTATAATAAAATTTGTTCTATCATAAATTTATAATTACTAAATGAAGATAAGAAAGTATAAAATTGTGGGGGAAGAATAGACTTTACTAATCAAATGATGCCTTGAGTTTTTCTAAATAAGAAGATTGTTTTATTTAACACAAGAGGTGTTGTTTAGTAAACTTGTATAGAAAGATTCATGTTATGATATATATTAGGTTGTCTCATTTTATCTAAGAAGCAGATTTGAACTCTTTTTAAGTTCCTTTACTTTGTGGTTGCACTTTTAAAAAGATACTACATTATTTCATGCCTTTAAAAAAAATGTTTAAAGTAGGACCTACATACAGAGCATTGCAAATGATTAAAAACAAAATAATGTGAAAATATTATGACCTAAAAGAATTCTTCATGTCACAAGTGTTTGACTTTGATGATGTGCCTTTGATTTAATTTGGGATACTTTTAGAAGGATACTTCGTGTTTGTAATAATCTTTGAAGATCTTGAAAATAAATTCTGTTTATTTCATCATTTTCTATGACACCAAAAAAAAAATGAAGATAAAATAGTCCTTCATAGGTTTTGCTGTCAGCAAACAACAGAGGACAAATCTGGTAGGTGAAATATTCCATCAGATATATTATTAATTAGGAAAAATTCCCCAGCAAATAGTTATACCCCAAATTGTGAGACAAAGCAATTATTGAGTGGGAGTAGAATGCTGAATAAATTCAGTATGGTCATTATTGGCACCTGAGAGACAGCATCAAAGAATGTTCTTTAGAATGTAAATGCTTTAGGAAAGTAAAAATAACACATCATTATCACAAAATGTGATAAGAAAATTACTGCCTTGTGACTTTTTTAATAACCTTAACTAAAAATGACATACTTGAAAATAATAATGGACTCCTACATAGATAATCAATGACCTGTGAAAGGGTAGTTCAAATGATTTGTATTATTTGAATTTACTTTATTGCAATGGCATTCAAATTCTGCATATCAATAATTGCTAAAAACATGTCAAAACATGTTTTGAAATGCCTTGATTCTAAAAATAATTGTGTTGACAGATATTTTTAAGTGACATGAAGTCTAAGTGTTCCATGTAAAAAATTTCTTATGAAAAATTATATTTTTCATAATTCTATACCTAGAACATTTATGACAGTTTTATAAATTTCAGTCTTAGAGAGCAATTGACTTAATGCTATGCTTAAGCATGCATATATGTTTAGCATTTTACCTAAAATTCAGCTAAAGATAAAGGCAACATTTTCCCTGCAATCCTTGGCCTGTGCTAGGTGTTTTAGAAGTTAATCAAAAAATAAAACAACTTAACTCATTTTTAAGACAGTGCTATTGAAACTATGAACCAAAATAGTCTTCTATAAATTTAGTCCATTTAACAAATGCCATTGTTATTTATAAGTGTTTATAATATTTTGCATAGAAAATAGCATGCAAAAATTTAAAGCTTTTTCAGTTTTTCTCATTTGATAAATATTCAAAGAAAAACTACTTATCTTTTCTGCCTCTGATCCTAAAAGCTGAATTAGAGGCATAGTGTTAGTCAAGTTTTCATCACTGTGAGCAAAATACCTGACCATAACAAACTGGAGGAGGAAAAAGTTATTTAGATTCACAGTTTTGAAGGTTCATTTCATGGAGAGCTGACTCCATTGCTCTGGTCCTAAAGCAGGACAGCATCATGGCAAAAGAGTATGGAAAGGGAAAGCTGCTCCTCTCATGGTGGTCAGGAAGTAGAGAGTGTAAGAGAAAGCAAGATTCTATGGACTAGATACAAATCTTAAAGTCCAGCCCCCAGTGAGCTACTTCCTCCAGCCATACTCTACCTGCCTACAGGATTACAGTTATCACTCTTTTCAAATTTTTAATCCATCAAATGTATTAATTCGCTGATTGAGTTACATCTCTCATAATCTAATGATTTCACCTCTGATCATTGCTGCATCAACACCAGAACGTTTGTGGGATACTTTGTATAATAGGCATGGTAGAAATTACACATATTATTGTGATTTCCATTTTCATTGAAAATAAGTTATATATTTTATGATTATATATAAAATGTCATTTCTATAGAATATATATCATATTATAAAACAAAAACATTAAATTATAGATAATTTATTGTAAACACGAATTTATCACCAATTAAATTTCACATGTAGGGCATTCTGTTTTATTGATTAAATAGTAATTATTTTATGCAAAATGACTTAAAGCAAGATAAAACATGTTATTTAGTGAAAATTTTACAGCAATTTTTTTTAAGAGAGAGGTGAGAGAGAGAGATAGAGAGAGAATTTTTGAGCCACATCCCCAGCCCCACAGCAATGTTATAATATCTTTTAGAGAGCTTTTAAAATTAAGATTTAAATATGTCGCTTTTATAAAAAACTGACAAGGACATAAAGTATCAGAAATAACTGTTTACATGTGAATAATTCTAATTTCTAAATGCAAACAGAGAGGGTCTTAACATGTCCCTCAATTCAATAAACTCTGGACAGGCTTCTTCTTGTCTTCAAGTCCTTTGATTCCTCCCAGCCAGAACTTTAAAGAATCTAGAGGATCTAGCTGCAGAGGTTCTCTTTCTCTCCTCTCCCTCCACCTGGTCTTTTCTCTCTCTTTCTGTGGCATTAATTTTGTAATTCTAAATTCTTTATCTTTCTTTCTGGGTTATAAATATCTCTAAAAGCCTTCTGCCAACTTAGAGCCCAGTATGTTTATTCAAGAACCTGGGAGGGCCTTCTCTGTGGAGTGTAATCCTCAGGGAAGATACTAAACCTTTCTCCTGGTTTCTGTTGGAGAATGGGAGACTCACTTCAATGAACATACTGTTCCAAGCTCCAAAATTACCTCTTGTCATAAACATGTAAAGTTTTTCCTAAGTACAATTATCTAACACAGATGATCACACAATCACCAAATAAATTTGCAATGAACTGTGTGTGACAAGTGATGCTAACTCTTCTTACTTGGGGACTAGTTATTGTTTATATTGAACATATGTATGTAATTGCTTCTATCTGCTTAGCTACAATTAAAGTGTGAGATTCCTTTCTGTTTTTGGCTTACCATCTGTTAGTGTTTTCTTATAATGGATTTCACATTTTGATTTAATTTAATAATGCTTTTTTCTTTCTTTTCTGCCTTTGTGGATAGTTTTCCTAGAGTGGAAGAAGATTTTGGTTTTAGTTTTAATTTTTATGATAGGCACTAGATATTTGGCAGTTTGTGAACTATATGGACCAGATGAAGATTGTGGAAAACAAGAGTCAGATAAGAGACACTGAAATACCATAAAGCCTTCCTATAGCTTTACATTCTTTTGGAATACTAGCTGGATATACCATCCTCTCTAAATTAAAGGTTTACTATTGAATAAGCAAGGGTAGTATGTCTTCAAATATTCTGCCACCAATACTATATGGCCATAATAATAACAGAAGCCAAGAAAGTTGCTTGCATATCTTTCACTTAAAAATCTCTCCTCTCCATCATTTTCACTTAAAAATCAACTGGATTCAAATAAAAATCCAGTTGCTTAAAATAGTTCTTTTGAGACTGATAAATTTTTCCATTTTTTGTAGTTCTTAGGATTAATTCCAAATAAATGAATTACTGGCCTCCATGGGATTGACATAACTCTTTTTTTTTTTTTTAAAGAGTACCCAGAAAAAAAGTTTGATGAAAGTGGAAGAAGGAATGTGAGAATCTGAGGTACTTTCTCTTTCACAGCACCCTCCTCCTTTCTCTTCTGTCCTTATTCTCTTTCCCTAAGTTGCATCTCTTATACCTCCCAGATGCATAATGTCTTCAAGGAAGGTTTGGTAGAGACCATAATCTTTTGCCAGGGTGAGTTACCTTCAGTAGTGGATTTCCATGTAAAGATTTCTTTAACTGGCAATGAATGCTTTTTCCTGTTTGAGAACACAGATTTATGTGCCTCATAGTCTATCCCACCTCCAAGAATGTCTTCTATCCATACATCATGTAGCTTAGAATGTTGTAATGATAAGAAGACTTCATCAGGGGCTAGTGGAGAGATTACATTGCATCCAATAGGAAATCGATTGGATGGAAGGAAACTGCTGCAGTCACTTGGGAGAAAGCAAACAAAAGGTTAAGCTGATGCCAATTAACATGGGAAAGGAAAGCCAAATGGCATGTAATTCTCACTTACCTGTGTCAATGTGAAGGAAACTCTTTTTCTAGTGGGATTGCCAAAAAAGTCGATGCCATTGAGAAGATCTCCAGCTTTCCTGCCATATTACTCATATAGCCTACTTTTCCCTGTTCTACAGAAATTTCTCAAAGTATTCTTCAGCATATTTCCATTTACAGCATCACAACTGGAAGCTCTGTCTACTGTCTAAAATTCTCCAATTAGAAGCTACTTGGAATTCTGAAATAAGCACACACTTCTCTTTGATAGAAAAGTGCATTGGGGTCCAGAGCATCATATCAAAGGATATGACATAAAGGAGTGGTGTTCAACAGAAAATATCACCACTGCCCCACAATCATAGAAGATATGGGAGCATTAGAAACCCAGAAGGAAGGGTTGCTAACAGTTTTACTTGAGGCCTTTTCACTGAAAGAGCTGGTGGAATTTGTAGCCAGTTGAGCCCCTTTCAAAAATCTAGTGATTTTGTAAGAAAAAATAACATTAGTAACATCTAAGAAATGGTAATAATATTAGATATGTTAAACATTTGGGTTTGGAGGAGGATATTTTACATGCTCTACCAAAAGGTGAAAAATAGTTACATTTCAAATTTTTTATTCCAATTCTTGCTACTTTGAGAAAGGAAATATCATGATTGATTTATTTAATATATTTAATATCATGATATATTTAATATGATGATTGATTATTCACTCAAAATTTAAACATTTTGAAATGACAGTATGTCTACTAATTACACTTTGTACAATTTGTAAGCTTATATTCAATAACTTATTGTGAATAATGCAACTCTATTCAGTTAATTCTACAATGCCAAGCAACCAAATGCTATTCTAAAAATTTCAGGTTCCCCTAAGCAATGCTGCACTTAATATTCTAACTGTATTTTAATAAAGCTGTATAGCACATGTATCCCACTGTGCCGGGTGTACATATAAGGCCTGCTATTTAAAAACACACATGTCTTCTAGCAGTTTAGCATGACAGTATCCACAATAGAAATAGCTCTAATTTATTTTTCAATATAAAATATAAAATCACATAAGTCAATGAAAATACAACATAGCAGCAGAGGATTAAAATCAGGCAATCTATATCTGAAATTGAAATTCTCTTTGGTATTCATTAAATGAAAAGACAAAAAGTATTTAAATTAATACTATCACTCTCATTAACTTTTGAAGTATAGTTATACAGAAAATCATGAAATATTTTTGTTACATAAACTTGTTTTATATTCAAATATAATACTTTTCAGAATCAAATAGCTAGTAAAAATAGTGGAATGAGTGGAACAAACTGAGTTGGTTGCAAATGATCCAGTATGTATGGTCACCCTATGTTTTGTTTAATAACTTTTCATCAATTAAAAATAATCAGACTAATATTAACCGTTTATTCTTTGTTGAAACTTAATCAGGTAAAATAAATAAGATAATTTAAAATTTATTCATTCTAAAGTGTTATCTGTAACAAAATTCAAGTATATTTTACATAATATAATTAAAAGGGGTTTTACCTTTGATTGACAGAATTGGGATTAATTTATTGAAATTTCTGTGTATTTAATATGATAGATGATCATGGCACAATCAAGGTTGCATTACATTTTAGATTCATTAAATTTACATGGCCCAGAAGTCAGACTGATAAATGTTATTCATCCTTTTTAACCAGTTTTCCTTTATTTTTTCTTGGGAAAACCCAACAGAGGTTTGAAAATTTAAGTGGTACATTAGCACAAAATGCAGAAGCTTCATATAATTTCACATCAACTCCTTGCCATTGGAAGGGAAGTAAATTTTAAAAGCAATTTCAGATCAAGCTTTTTGCACACTGCATAATTATAGAATATTTCCCATATGGGTGAAAGTAAAGGTCCTGGTATGGAGAAAATCTGAAACCATATTTCAAAGTCACTGCTTTTAGGAGATCCAAGAGAGTCACATGGCCTAGATAGGAAAATGGTGTGAAGTAAACACTTTTTTGTAGAAAGCAACTGAAATAGTTGGCCTGCTTATTACAGCACCTAATGAATGTACCACTTTAATAGGGCCATAAATATTTTACATGACTCAAAAATTCTAAGTAACACTGTTCCTGTACATTGTTAGTTATTTTATACACACACTTTAGCGATTTTGTGGGTTTGGTTCTAGATCATTGCAATAAAGTAAATATCACAATGAAGCAAATAACATGAATTTTTTTGGTCTCCCAGTGCATTTAAAAATTATGTTTACATTTCATTGTGGTCAATTGAGTGTTCAATGACATTATCTAAAAAACAGTGTGTGTACTTTAATTTAAAAATAATTTATTTCTAAAAATGCTAACTATCATTTGAGCTATTGGAAAAATGGCATGGATAGATTTGCTTAACATAGGGCTGCCACAAAAATGCAATTTGTAAAAACCACATTATCTATGAAGCACAAAATAGCAAAACACAATAAAGCAAGGTATGTTTGTATATCCAAAAGCACTTACTTTTAAAAAAAGAAACTTTATATTTTATTACATTAAAAGTAATGACAGAAAACATGAAAATATATTTTTATTTTTATTTGCACTCCATTTTACTGCATTCTACTCCCTTTCTGTTTTTTTTATTATGTCTTACAATGCATAGCATATATAATCTGCACAGTGATGAATCCATATCTTGTTTCACTGGATTCCTATTGTTGTTCATGGCTGCCTTTAACACGTGAAGTAAATGTGCTGCAGTTGTATTGTAGAGTCTGCATATATAACTATTAAAATTGTATTGGTTTATAATTGCAATTTTTTTTTCTTACCAGGGAAATGATTCCAATTACTTAATGTTGGGAGCGGCAAATAAATTATTGCTTTCAACTCCATAGCCTTGGATAGTTTGACTTTAGCATCTGGGAATCTTTTCATCTGAGGTTGTAGAAAGACATGTCCATTTGCGGGTGGTGGCTGTTAATGGGACTGATTCCATGCCAGGCACCAAATTATGAGTTTGATATCTTTGAATTTAGATGCCTACTAGCACTGGGCAAAAGAGATATCACTGTGTCTAAACAGCCTTGAGTCTCCAGCTGCCTGAAGGAGTAAGAATTACTGGGCAAGTGATAAATCCCCAGTCAGTCCAACTTCCCCTAAAGCCCCTTATTTACCTTATTTACCTTGAAGAACCCCTCCTCACTGTAAAGTCCTTTGGTATTTTTCACTATAAATAAAGCATTCAGGGGTTTTTCTCTTTGTTAGAATCAGATCCATCAGGTCTGTTCCACCTGTAAGGCCTTCACTTTGAAAAATATTTTTCATGTCTTTTGTATAATTTCATAATACTACTTTTCAGACTTTTATTTCCAGCCAGCCCAAACGTCCGAGGGTTGCTTATTCCTTCCCCACATAGGCTGCTGGTGAGAAGTTTACATAGAGATTTTGTGAACTTTCTCACTAAAACTTACAAACCTGTCAGCCATGCTAAAGAAAATAAAAAGGAAGCTAGAAAACAGATGGAGTTAAATTCTTTTATAATATGTAGCTTATGATTGGCTGAAAAGCATCCAAGATCCCTTAAGAACAAAACAGTAGACTGTGCTCAAGTTTGACCATAAAAGAGAAAACCAAGGAAGAAATGGAGGAAAAAATTAGGGAAATGAAAACATGTTGCCCCCAAACTTCTCTTTGTCAAAAATGATCTCTGCTGTGGGGCTAGTGGTTTTGTTTCTCAAGAAAAGTAAGAAAGAAGGATTTCACATGATATTGAAAGTTGCTCCTGAAAACTTTAACCATATTTTATCAAATCAAGAAATTTAAGCACTCGAAAAGGCAGAAATATCTAGTTTTTACATGATTTTGAATGTAGGTAAGAGGCAAATGATCATACCAACAGTATCGTGGACACATCTACTTACCAATACTTTCTCTTGTACATTGAGCTTTAGACAATTTATACCAGATTGCACAGTACCCAGAAACAGGCAAAATATTACTAATCTTAAAAATTCAGTGGGGATTATATTTTTCTTATAAAATTTTTCCTACATGGATTGATGTTATTATACAATATGAGTCTTTATATGTTATCTATGTCAAAACACTTTATGAGGTGATTCTTTTTCTCATAAGCATGGACACGATTGCTTCTGCCAGATTTCCTCTGACTGGCCTTACGATGTTTAGTGCCATTACTTCTGGATGTTCAATGATCTTTCCCTGATCTGCTTATAGCAACATGGCACTTTTTAAACAAGCTGCAATTTCCCTAATAAGGACTTTGGTCTATGAAAATTTGTCCTGTTATAACAAGTTCTTACTGTTTTCAGCTCTCATCTGCTTGATGGAGATATTTGTATGATATTTATTAATAAAATTTATTTATGATATCAATGTATGGAATATGTTCTTAGATGAGCCAGACAGAATTTGGTGAAAATATATAGGAAGGCTGCTAGCCATGGTGTTTTCAAACAATGTGGCACAGAGGTAAAGGTCACAGTTTAGATTACATGTTTTCAAAACTTAATTATATAAAACATTTAATACACACGATACATACAAACACATTCAAGTACACACACATACCTCTTTACAAATGGAAGAGAGAATTAGAAGACCTTAGAAATGAATGACAAAATTATATTTCTAGAATAGGATTACATTAAGTGAATTTGCATTTTAATAATCTATTTTGCTAACTATAGCTATATGGTCTCATGACTTAAGGGAAAATATTCAGAAAGAGGGCCAAAGTTTATGGAAATATGTATATTTCTTCATTATATGCTGGGTATTTATTAATGATACTATATGACAGCATATAGCCCATTCTCCTTTTCTGCTTTCACTTATTAGTTCTGTCAAACTCTAATTCTCTGGGACTGACTAGGGATAACTACTTTAAACATAATGTTGCTTATGAACTTCAAATTATGTTATATTATCCAGAAAGAAGCTCCTTAATCATGATATAATTATGCTTTTTTAAATTCAAAACTGTTAAAGAATCATGTCTTTATCATAACAAATGTCTTAATTAGTTTAAAAAGTTCTTCATTAAAAAATAGCCAATTAATCTAGCTATTTGGAAATGTATATTTAGTTTATTGTTTCCGCCTCTAAATTCCACCTCTATAAAGAAAATATATAATGAAAAGTTGCTGAATTTTTTACTATTAAAATAACACTTAAAAATCTTCTCGTGATTTGACAGAAGGCTATGTACTTTGGAGAACAAAATTTAGTTAATGAAAATTGTCTCATTAACCTTGAAGAGACATTTGAAAACATGGTAATAAAAACAACTATCAGCTCTTGTGTATGAATAGCATGCTTATTTGCATATATTTTATGGTATTTAAAATAAGTTTTTAACATTTAATCCCAATTGTTAACATGACAAGGTTATCATAATTGTTCTATCATCTGTTCACTTACTTCATCACAGGGTTTGTGCACTAATTTATAGCTGCTTAGAAGAAATCAGAATTTGTAACTAGCCAAATTAGATTTAAAGTTATGATTGTATGAATATATATATATATATATATATATATATATATATATATATATATATATATTAATTCTTCATGTAAATATATATCTTTTTGAGATTAGATACTGGTAAGTGATTTTTAAAACTCCAATAACATATAGAATGTGTAATACACACCTGCACCTGTTTGGAACCCGAGAGTTATAAAGCCTTCCTTGTCCTCTCTGCACCAAAACTGTGTAAAAGGCAGTGCTGACAGTTTACATGTAGTATGCTCACTAAGAAAGATAATATGGCACAATTGTCATCATCTTTTGAGTCAGAAATCCAGTTTCCACTCTTCAATCCCAACCCTCCATTGTAAAAACTAGTGTTTTTCTATTCTTGAACAGCATTTATAATGCTGATTTCCCCTCACTTATCATTTCACATGTATATCTGTAACTTCTAAATAAGAAGGTCAATTATATTTTGAGGTAATTTCAGAGGTTATATTTTTACAGACTGCTGATTTCTTTTTATTATATTATTTTTTATTAGTTCTTTTTAGTTATACATGAGAGTAGAATGTATTTTGGTATGTTATAAATAAGTGAAGAATAACTTCCCATTATTGTGGTTGTACATGATGTGGAATTACACTGGTTGTATATTCATATGTGAACATAGGAAAGTCATGTTCAATTCATTCTACTACCTATCCGCTGATTTCAATATGCTAATCCAAGTTAGTCCAGCCATTCTCTTTTAATATTTTGAAATTAAGATTAAATTATTCTATTTCCTCCACACTGAATAGTGAAAAGATTCAATTACAGTTTGGTCTTATGTAAATAAAGCTAACAGAGCCAGTCTATAGACGTATGTAAAAAAGACAAAAAAATTGAAGTTCAGAAAGGAAAAGAACATGATAGAAAGCATGTTGCCGGAGTCCTAGATATTGTTCTTATTCAACCAAGTGTTTATTCTATTATGATGACATAAATTTTAATTATACAGTTACTTTGTAAATGAGTTACATTTCTTTTTCTCAAACCAATTTTTGAGTGTTTATAGAGATATAATTCATAGGTCATAAAATTCACTCTTTGTAATAAAATTAAATGTTTTTGCATATCCTCAGCATTATGTATCATTACTACCATTTAAGAATATTTGTATCTTACATAAGGAAACTTAATGACCTATACCATCCCTCCTCATTTACTTTCATATGTCTTTATCTAGGAAGCCACTAACATGCTTTGTTCTAATATATGTTTGCCATTCTGGACATGCATCTTGCACCACATATAAGATTTTTCACTAGTTGTTTTAATTTAAAATTATATTTTCAAATATAACTCAGTTTATGATATGAAAGTAATTCATATTTTTATTTCCAAATAGTAATTCATTAAATGAATAAACCAGATTTTCTTTCCTCATTCATCTGATGATCGACATTTCCATTAGTTCCACATTTTGGCTATAGTAAATAATGATTTTATGTACATTTTTGTCATTGTTAATTTTTAAATTTATTAGTGAAAATTTCAATCACTGAAAATGCAGCTCATAAGAAGGAGGAATTGACATCTTTATGTTAAAACATATGATCAGTTTTATTGGCTTAATATATATCAATTATCCTACCATAAATGCAGATGCAGTCTGTACATTTATTTTTTTTCTGGTGTTCTTATTAGTGCATTATATTTATACATAATAGTGGGGTTCATTGTGACATATTCATACACTCATATTACATAATATGCTCCATTTTATACCCTCTCTTCTCTCCCCCTGGTACACATCTTCTACTCTACTGGTTGTCCTTCTACTTATTTTTTTTCAATGTATACATTATAATTGTATATTTAAGTGGGATTCATTGTGATATATTCATATATGCACATAGAATATTTTGTGGATTTTATTTTCCTCTTCTTACCTGTGTTCATCTTTTTCCCTCCTCCTCAATCCCCTTTCTCTACTGTACTATCCATCCATTTTCACAACATTTCGTTTAAAAAAAATACTTATTTCTCTCTAGGTTCTGCATATTACAGAAAGTATTCAAACCCTTACTTTCTGAGTCTGTGAGTCTGGCTTATTCAACCCAGTATGAGGTTCTTCAGTTCCATTCGTTTACTAGTGAATGATATAATTTCATTCTTCTTTATGGATAAGTAGAATTCTATTATATATGTATATTACATTCTCTTTATCCATTCATCCATTTATAGATACTTAAGCTGCTTCCATTATTTGGTTATTGTGGGGACTGTGCTACAATAAGCATTAGAATGTGGGTATCACTATAGTATGCTGATTGGGATGAATATCAAGGAATAGAATTCCTGTGTCAAAGAGTGTTTTCATTTCCAGTCTTTTGAGGCACTGCAATAGTGAGTTCTAGAGTGTTTATACTAATTTGCTGTCACACCTACAATGTCTAAGTGTTCTTTTTCCTTCACATCCTTGACAGCATTTATTAGTATTTATATTCTTGATGTATATCACTGTAACTGGGATGAACTCTCAGAGAAGCTTTTATTTGTACTTCGCTGATAGCTCAGGATACTGAAAATTTTTTAATGTGTTTGTTTGCCATTTACATTTCTTCTATTCAGAAAATTTTGCTTTGTTCATTTGCCATTTATTGATTGGATTATTTACATTTTTTAGTGTTTACTTTTTTTGAGTCCCTTATATATTCTTGATATTAATCGTCTTAGAAGAGTGGCTGTCAAAGATTTTCTCCCATTCTATAGGCTCACTTTCCACACTCTTAATTAATTTATTTCCTTTGTAGAAGATGTTTTAGTTTGATGCTACCATCCCTATTGATTTCTGAGTTTTTTAAAGGAGGTTGGTGTCTCTGCTTCTATGTTTGAGTGTTGAGTTTATGCTTTCCCCTAGACGTTGCAAGGTTTCTGGTCTAATTTCTAAGTCTTTGATCCACTTTTCAGTTGAATTATGTGCAGGTTAAAAAAAAGGATCTAGTTTTCATTCTTCTACATATGGATACTCAGTTTTGAAAGCACTGTTTGTTCAAAAGGATGACATATCATACCAGTTTGCTCCATTTTATTCTGTTTTCCCCACGCTATGTTTTTAGCACCTTTATCAACTATCAAATAACTACCTATGCGTGGATTTACCTCTGTGTATTTTATTCTATGGCATTGATCTTCATATCTGTTTTTATGTCAATATCATGCTATTACTAATATGTTTATTACTATAGCTCTGTAATATAATTTATGGTAGGGTATTGTGATGCTTCCAACCTTGTTCTTATTGTTCAGAATTCCTTTTGACATTCTGAACCTTTTATTCTTCCATATGAATTTAAAGACTTTTATCCTCAGTTCTGTGAAGAATCTCATTGGTATTTTGGTGAGGGTTACATTGAATCTGTAGATAACGTTTGTAGTACAATCATTTATGTGCTATTATTTTGATATGTGGATGTATGTTTTTTATTGCTCTTGGAATCTAACTAGGAGTGTCATTGCTAGATCAAATAGTAATGCTACATGAGGTTTTGAGAAAATATCAGACTGTCCAAAATGTCCAAATTAGTATATGTTATCACAAACAACATATTAATTTTCTAACTTCCCTGCAAGTATATCACCATCCTTGTTTTTATCTTTATTTTTGATTGTAGTCAGCATACTGTGTGAAGTGGTATCTTGTAGTGGTATCTCGTTATGAGTTTGACTTGCATTTCCTTAGTAGTTAATGATGTTGAACACCTATCATATGATTAAATTATTAACCTTTCCATATCTTTGAAAAATGTGTATTCACTACCCATTTTTGAATCATGTATTTGTCCTTTAGTTGTTTTATATAGATTTGTGTTTATGGAGAGAGACATTTTTGTATATATATATATATATATATATATATATATATATATATATAGAGAGAGAGAGAGAGAGAGAGAGAGAGAGAGAGAGAGAGATATCGAGACCTAAGAAGTAGCTCGCTAGAAGTTCATCTACCTGGTGTCTACTTATCTTTTGATGAATCATAAATGTAAGTCCCTAAACAGAATATAAAATATAAATGTCTTTTTATGATTTGAGGAGTTCTATTTTTCTTTTTTGACAGTGTCTTTTGAGACATCAAAGTTTTTAATTTTGATAATGTCAAATTTGTTTACTTTTCAAAATTTCATAAGCTTTCAGTGTCAGGTTTAAAAAGTATTAATACAAGATCACAAGTATCTTATCTTATTTCTTTCTTGCTTTGTGTTTTATTTTCTCCATTCCCTCATCCTCTTTGTCTTTGGATAGAAGGCTGGTTAAAACATATTAAATATTTTACCTACATTATTTTATTTTTTGTGTTATTAGGTATAAAATCTAAGATCGATCACATGCAAGACAAGTGCTCTATTACTGAGCTATATCCCAAAGAATTAAAATATGTATTATTTTTAAAATACGGGTTTAGAGCCATAAATTTCCCTGTAAGTCTTGCTTTACTCCATCTGATAAGTTTAGAATAATCTTCATTTGCATTCACTCAAAATATTTTTAATTTTCTTTATAGATTCTTTATTGGCCACTTATGAGCTTGTATAACTATACAAGTATTCAATCATGCAAATTTCTCTCTGTTATAAGTTTCTAATTTCACCTTATAGTTATTTAGAAAACATCCCTCTTGATATTTGTACCTTTTCTTTTCATTGTTTATTCCCATTTGCTATTATTGATATACTGAATTTGTTTCTGTGTCTTTTATCTATGCATGTTTATTTTCTGTTCCCTTATTCCTCATTCAGTGTTGTATATTCCACCACATAGATATTGAATAATCTAATATTTGTTTATTTATTCATTTTTACTGTATATTATTATTTTCTTTAAGGTGACTCCAGGGTTTATAATATATATCTTAACAGAATATGTTTTAGATTTCAGTAAAAAAAAAATAAATTAAAATGGTTCCGCTCTTTAACTGAGTCCTCTCTTCTTCTGTGTTTTAATTTTGTTATATTTATTACACCTATATATTATATTCCAACAGTACATCATACAGAATCGTTACTTTATATAAAATTATATCTGAATGAAATTTAGAGAAAAAAACAGCAACACATATTTATAGATTTTGTTACCCTAGTCTTATTATTTGATATTATGATTTTCTTTATATGATTTTGTGGATTTAGTTAGTGTGTAGTGTTATTTCTTTTTCTTCATTAAAATTTTGGTTGTTTTTATGTGTGTTACATTTCTTTTTTAAAATATTTTTAAAGTTTAACTATACTTATAATTATCACATTTTAATATTTTTTTCTTTTTTCTATAGAAATTTTCCATTTTTAAAATTTATTTATTTATTTTTTAAAGAGAGAATTTTTTAATATTTATTTTTTTCAGTTTTCGGTGGAAACAACATCTTTATTTTATTTTTTTAATGTGGTGCTGAGGATCAAACCCAGCCCCCCCCACCCCCGCATACCAGGGGTGCGCATTACCACTTGAGCCATATCCCCAGCCCAAATTTTCCATTTTTAGTCTTTAAACTTTTCATTCCAATCTGTATTGCCATCCTTAAGCTTGTTGAGTCCATTTTTTTCATGAGTTGTGTACTTTCCTTTTTCTTGTTTACTCTTTATGTACTAAGAATGTTATTTTAGTGACTTCCAATGAAATTCAGTGTGGATGGTAAACTATTTGAATCCCTATGCGGATGGAAATTTAGTAATGGTTATTTAACGGCTTGTCATTTGCCCTCTGTTCACATCCTCTTTCCTCTCCTACCTTTTCTTCCTCTTCCTACCCCCCACCTACTGCTCCCTTCCCTCTGTTGATATTTCTTCAATTTACTCCAAATTTACTTCTTTTAGATTAGTTTCTTATGGATGTACACGATGGTGATATTCACAGACATAGTCATATATGTGCATAGGAATGTTCTGTCAGGTTCACTCCACTGTCTTTCCTTTTCCCATTCCCCCTCTTTTCCCTTTATTTCCCTTTGTCTACTCCACTGAAATTCTATTCCCCCCACCCACCCACTATTGTGTGTTAACTTCCACATGTAAAAGAAAACATTTGACCTTTGTTTTCTTGGGATTGGCTTATTTCATTTGAAATGATAATCTCTAGATCTATCGCTTTACTGGCAAATTCTTTATGGCTGAGTAAATGTGTGTATGTTTATGTGTGTGTGTATGTACATATACATATTATATATATATAAGAAAATATTATAAATAATATTTTATATTTATAATATTACATATATAATATTTTCTTTGCCCATTCATATGTTGAGAGGCACCTATGTTGGTTCCATAGCTTAGCTAACTTAAATTGTGCTTCTATTAACATTGATCTGGCTGCAGCACTGTAGTTTGCTGATTTTAACTCCTTTGGATATATATTGAACAGTGGGATAACTTGGTCATATGGTGGTTCCATGTCTAGATTTTTTAGGGATCTCCATACTTCTTTCCAGAGTGGTGGCACCAATTTGCAGTCCCAAAGCAATGTATGAGTGTATCCTTTTCCTCACAACTTGACCAATATTATTGTCACTTGTATTCTTGATAATTGCCATTCTGGTTGGAGCAAAGTGAAATCTCAGTGTACTTTTAATTTGCATTTCTCTAATTACTGGAGATGGTGAACAATTTTTCATATATTTGTTGTATATTTGTTGCCAGTTATTCTTTTTCTTTTGAGAAGGGTCTGTAGTGAAATGAAATTTTACCTTTATGTCTCATCCTGCACAAAACTAAACTCAAAGTGGATCAAAGCTCTTATAATTAGACCAGAAACCCTGTAAACACTAGAAGAAAATGTAGGCCCAACATTCTAACATGTCATCATAGGAATCTACTTTCTTAACAAGACTCTTAAAGCACAAGAAGTAAAATCCAAAATCAATAAATAGGATTGTATAAAACTAAAAAACCTCTTCACAGCAAAGAAAATAATCAAAATAATCAAAAGCAAGAAGAGAGAGTCTATAGAATGGGAGAAAATCTTTGCCACCTGCACTTTAGATAGGTCATTATTCTCCAAGATATACAAATAACTCAACAAGTTTACCACCAAATAAAACAAAAAAACCCAAACAATAAATAGACAAAGGAACTAATGTGCATTTCTCTAATTGCTAGAGATGATGAACATATATTTGTTAACTGTTCATATGTCTTCTTTTGAGAAGTGTCTGTTTAGTTCCTTTTCCCACTTAAATCAACTTTTAATTAGTATTTTTCTAATCTGGCAGTTATAACACAATTTTTTAATACCATCTAATTCCTTTTTACAATTTTTAATTAATTAATTAATTAATTAATTTTGAGACTTGAGATTAAATTCAGGGTGCTCAACCAATGAGACACATTCCTAGCCCTTATTATTATTATTATTATAATTATTATTATTATTATTATTATTATTATTTTAAATTTTCAGACAGGTTTGCATAGGGCTTTGCTAAATTTCTAAGACTGGCTTTGAACTTGTGACCCTCTTGCCTTAGCCTTGTGAGCTACTGGGATTATAGGTGCATGCAACCATACCTGGCTTAATTACACTTTAATGCTTGCTTATTTTATTCTCTGAGGTTATGATCCAAATTATGTTTTTTTTTTAATTGTGAAATGACTGATCATATCTTTATCCTTTATCTATTGATTGTTTAACTTTATTTCATTGATATGTTGTCACACATACTTTGGTTACCTAAACCATTTTCAATGTGTTCATTGAAAAAATAATTTTCTTATATGCAGCTTGATGTTCACTTTCTAAAATACTCTATTATGAAAAAATACACAGTTACAATATTATAATAATGTTTGTTTTCTTTTGTGACTAATTTTTTGTTGTTGTTTTCTACCAATTTTCCAATTGGACAAATATTTCCATCATGCATATTTTAAGTGATGATAATTTAAGATAAACTTAACACAAAGTGGATCAAAGACTTAGGCATTATAACAGAGACCCTATACCTACTAGAAGAAAAAGTAGGCCCAAATTTTCACTATGTCAGCCTAGGATCTGACTTCTTTAACAAGACCCCTAAAGCACAAGAAGTAAAATCAAAAATCAATAAATGGGATGGATTCAAACTAAAAAGCTTCTTCTCATCAAAAGAAACAAACAATAATGTGAAGAGAGAGCCTACAGATTTGGAGAAAATCTTTACTACAAGCATCTCAGATACAGCATTGATCTCTAGGTTATATAAAGAACTCAAAAAGCTTAACACCAAAAAAACAAATAACCCAATTAATGAACAGACACTTCACAGAAGAAAAAATGAAATTGATCAACAAATACATGAAAAAATGCAACATCTCTAGCAGTTACAGAATTGCAAATCAGAACTACTCTAAGGTTTCATCTCACTCTAGTCAGAATAGCAATCATCAAGAATACAAGCAACAATAAATGCTGGTGAGATGTGGGGAAAAGTTACACTCATACATTGCCAGTGGGACTGCAAATTGGTTCAACCACTTTGGAAAGCAGTATGGATAGTCCTCAGAAAACCCAGAATGGAACTAGCATTTGACCCAGGTATCCCATTCCTAAGTCTTGTTTCCCAAAGGACTTACATCAGCATACTACAATGATGCACCCATGTCAATGTCTATAGCAGCTCAATTCACAATAGCTAAACTATGGAACCTACCTAGGTGTCCTTCAATATATGAATGGATAAAGAAAATGTGGTATATATATATTCAACGGAATATTACTCATTTAAAGAAGAATTAAATTATGGCATTTGCCAGTAAATGGATGGAGCTGGAGAATATCATGCTAAGCAAAATTAACTAATCCCAATAAAACAAAGGTTGAATGTCTTCTATCAGATGATAATTTACAATAAGTTGGGGTATTAGGGAAAAATGGAATTACTTTAGATTAGGTAGAGGGGAGTGAAGGGAGGGGAAGGGAGAGAACATGGGGATAGGAAGGATAGAAGAATGACACAGACATTATGACCTTATGTACACGTATGACTGCATGACCAATGTGATTCTACAGTATGTACAAAAAGAAAAATGAGAAATTATACCTCATCTATGTATATCAAAGTGCATAAATGCATTCTACTGTCATGTACAACTAATTAAAACATACTTTTTTTTAAATCACAGAATTTACTATACAAACTAAGGTTGCTGTGACTTTATTTAGCAATATTATCTTATGGGATCACTGCCATTCATGTGGTTTGTCATTGACACAAACATTGTTATGTGGCATATGATTTTATACATATATTATATATACATATAATATATATGACTTTATATATATTATATATATTACATATATATATATAATAAATATATATTATTTGTATATTCTAACTTTAAAGCCTGATTTTTAACCATTTCTTTATGTATTCATATACATTCCTATTTATATCCATTTTATTTATTACATCATTAATAACTTTTAAAGAACTTATAATCTAAATAGAGAATAGTTCTTACAGTTGCTGTTCAACTAATTTGAATGAGCTTATTATTTTGTTTCTAAACCTGTGTCTTCAGTTGGAGATAATTGGATGTCTAAACATAGTTTCTGAGGACAGCAAGGTTATCTATGGCAGGGATAAATCATCTATTATGACAAAATTTCCATTACATCTATATCAAGGTTAATGTTCTTTCCTCTTAAGGCTGATATATCAGGATTTTTTTCCTGCCCCAATCTCCTTAAATATTTAAATTTTATAACTGAACACCCTGCTATATTCATACCACATTCACATTTATCACATTTTGCAAATCAAATAATATTTAGCACTTGCATGTAATAAATTTTTTTCCTATGTAAAATGGATGACTAATTGTAGAGTTACTAAGCAACTACATTAAAAAAAAGATTCTATAATTAACACTATCAGTTCACTAAATGAGTGTTTTCAAGTATATGAGTAGAATTCTTGGTTGGCCAAAAGTTTTTTTTGGGGGGTTATATTTCTGGTTTCGCAGAAAAGGAGACTTGATATGTAAGTGTGCCTATTTAAAAATATCTGAAGACCCAATTCATAAAACACAGAAGTTAGTATATGATTAGCAGAGATATAAAAAGTATTGTCAAAAGTTAGAAAATTGTTTTATAAAATTTTAGTTTTAAAAAATAGCAAATACATAACTGACACATGTTAATTTTGAAGATATGAAAATATAAAATGATTGCCAACAAAAGTTATGTGATTATTTGGTACAAGCATAAAGACTATTTCTGTTCTAGTTTGCAATTAATGTGTATCTAAGTTCTGCTTGTTAGTACAAGATTAATTTGATGATGAGATAATACTTTATAATAAAAAATAAAAATTTAAATATATCTTATTTACAGCTAGCTAATGTGGAGATGAATAATATCTCTATATCCATATTTATGTGTTACAAGTAGCCAAGAATTCAGACAATCAAAATTGTTCTTTATAAACAGTATACTTGTTTTGAGAAAAATCTATAAACATATATAAAAATTATTGTAAAATAGTCTTTCTCTTGACCAAAATATTTCAATATATAAAAGGCTGTAAAAAATGTTGGAAAATGTCCAAGAATACACCTTTTAAAGTTTTCATGTATTCTGATAATTTATTTGATTAATCTCTTATACTTTTATTATTTCAAAAACAATATTTAAAAGAGAAGTTATACTTCCATTGTAGGCTAGTCTGTACAATGTGATTACCACTAACCACATGTGACCATTTCTATTCCAATTAATTAAAATTAAACATAATTTTAAATTCAGGTTCCAATTACAATAGCCAAATTTCAATAACTTAATAGACACATATGAATGATGGCATTGGTCAGAGTTTATATAGGCTATTTCCTTTGCTATTTCCATTGTTATAGGAATTTCTGTTAGATGGTACTGCTTTAAAGTAACAAAATGCAGTGTTACATGGAAAAACTGGTAAAATGAGTCATAAAAATGGTGATATAAGAATACAGAATAATAAAGTGCTTGAAAAGCCAGGCTTTAAGGTTGTATGTGAATCTTTGATTCTTATTCCAGCATTTACTCAATGTAAAACCCTGGAAAATTTCCTGACTTCCCTAAACCTCAGTTTTCTCTCTCGACAAATGAGCTCCTCGTTTTTATTTAACACATCACTAACAGAGTTAATTAAATAATGTATACAGCATTTTTAGTGAATCACATCCTTAATGAGTAGTTACTAAAGAGTTCTTATTATTTTTAATATAATTTGTTAAAAGTTGCATCACAGGATATGAAATGGCACTCGTAAAGTTGTTCTAAAAGTTATGAAAATTGTGACTGTTCAACAATAGGCAACATAATGAAATACTCATAAGAAGTAGTTATATTTAGTAATATAAAAGCATTTGCTTAAAAATTCCTGGGTTTCCACTAATTAAATTATTTCTTCTCTCTAAATTTTCATCTTCAATTCATAGTATTATTTTGAAATGTAAATTAAGAGGAAGAGGTAAAATAATTGATTTATTTTACAGTGAACTAAATATGAAAAAATATATGTGGAAATTCATAGCTAGATGTCAAAGCAGAGATCAGATAAGAAAGAATCAATAGTCATGTACCATTTTATGTTGGGACTGAGACCTTACTTTACTAAACTTACAACTAATATCTCTTTTAGAGGTATTTTAGTCATATTATTTGTCTTTTCTCCCTATATCCTGTCGAACATCTTTTTTTTCTCACTTGGAGATGTTCATATTTGACTAAAGTCTCCTTTGACACTGTGAGGGCCACAAGAGACTGCTCCCATCCCTCCCACAGGAGTCTTTTCCAATGTAACTGCTGCTTTTGCCATCACAGACATTGTTCTGTAGTGTTCTATAGGTGGTGCCAGAGGAAAGAGAGGTACTGGGGAGGGTGGGAAGGTGTACCTATAGACAATAGATTGCTTATATCTCCTTTAAATGTGGCAAACACACCTGACCGTTATTCCCCAGATAAAATAGTTACAGAGTAAAGGGAATAATTTACTTTATTATTTGGTGGCAAGAGGAGATCAACCACAATTTATCAAATGTCTTCTATGTAACAGGCTTTCTGTTATAAAACATTGTTGACTCCATCATCAAATCCAGTCACCATTGTGATGCAGTTAGAGACAAAACCTTGCATGCTTTAGCAGCAAGCACATTATTTATCACATGGTAATAATTCTTATGCTGTTCTGTGTATGTCCAATCCTCAGAATATTGTAACCATTACTTCACAACACATTTATTTTTGTATAAAATGTTTGTACATTGTATATCATATAGAATGAAGCTGTAGGCTGCTTGTCCATCCCTATCACTTCACCTCAGAATTAATATCAGTGATATGTAGCAATTTTATTACCTTCACAGTCAAAATATTTTGTTTGTATATATATGAGTTTTAGAGGGTGCCTGGTTTTCCTAAATTTTCAAAATATTTTGTGGGGTGCCATCCATAAAATGTGTGAAGGACTTTTTTTTGGCATTGCAGCCAGGGAAGGGATAGGTCTAGCTTTGGGAACTTCCCATGGCACTCCCACAGAAACAGTCTACCCAATCAATATGACCTTCCCCTCCCTCTGCTAGAAAGGTCCCATACAGCAGTACCAGAGATTTGGCATAACTCCTTAGGAACTGAGCAGCCTACTTGCCCCCACCTTCATCCTACTTTTGTGAAGAACCTTTGATGTTTTCCAATACAAATAAAGCAAATGCAGGATCCTTTCTTTGTTAGAAGCCAACCCATGTGGTCAGCTTGCTCATCCTGCCCACGCTTTGAAACTACTTTCTGTATCATGTGGTTATTTTGCCATTCTATTTTTCCTAGCTTTTATTTCTTAGCCAACCCATTCAACCATAGGGGAACCCCATTCCATTGCCCTTGTGCTATGTGGGTGATAATACTTGTAGTCAAAACTATATCTCATTAAATTTATCAAAGACTTCCAAAGTTACATTTACAGGGATACATTTTGTCTTAAATACTTTTTATAAAACAATAAATAAATAAAATTCTATAAATTGCAAAATGAAAAAAAGACAAAAACCTAAGGAAGAAGAAAAATGGTTTAATTATCCTTGCAAGTTTAAATTCTATAATTTAGAGTTGTAAATATTAAATTTATAAATACAAATCAATCTTAGAATTATATCAAATACTGGTAAATTACTTAGATAATTTAAATAAGAATACTAAAATATATAAAATTAAACCAAAAAAAATTGTAAATTTACAAATGGGAAAAATAAATGAGTACTAATATAACAGAGTTCTTTTCAACTCAGATACACACATATAGTCATACTGCTACATACTAAGTAAGTATTTTTAAACATTCATTTTAAAGGTACAGTTGGTAACACAGTCATTCAAATATTGGTATGTGGGGCTGGGGATGTGGCTCAAGCAGTAGCATGCTCGCCTGGCATGTGCGGGGCACTGGGTTGGATCCTCAGCACCACATAAAAATAAAGATGTTGTGTCCACCAAAAACTAATAAATAAATAAATAAATAATTCTCTCTCTCTATCTCTCTCTCTCAAAAAAATACATATATAGGTATGTATTTAACAGTATTAATTCTGAGGTGAAGAATGGTAAGTGGAGAGTACTATAGTGATTGACTATTTTATGATGCATACTATATATTGTATAAATCTTTTTGTATATAAAAAGTATATTGTGAAGAAATAATTATAATGTTATGCATACATAAACTTACAGTATATAACATACATATGAACATATAAAATATATGCTTGAAATGTATATATTATATCAAATAAATTTTATCTGTAGAATGGAAGGAATGATTTAATATCAGAAAATATCTTTAAAAAATTTGTTGGAACAAAAGAAAAAATTAGAATTAGTATTGCATATGCTAAATATTCATATAGTTACGCTGAAAACTTCTTTTCAATGGAAATAATGACCAAGTAATTCTATTTTATGATGGAGGATTCCAACCTGGACCACCATGATATAGCTTTTGAGGTTGAGAAATTGGAAATATCCAATTTGCTTGACTGTATACTCTAGAGAAGTATTTTCCAGGAAAGTAAGAATGCAAACATAGTAGGAATATGGATAGTGTTTCCCTAAAGGTCCATACATTAAGGATTTGGTCCCAAGAATAATGGTATGGGAGGTACTACCGAACTTTAAGAGGTGTGACCTAGTAGAATGTTCTTAAAACACTGAGAACATTCTTTTAAAAGAGAATAAAGGAGCCTCTCAGATCCTTCTTAGCTCAAGATGAAAGCACTCACTGACATGAGCTCCTGTCATCTCTTGCCATCCTCAGCAGGGGGACAAGCCCTTGGGAAAACCCAACATTGGACTTGAACTTGCAGAACCATGATCCAAAATAAGCCTGTAGTTCATAAGAAGTCTGTGTAAGATATTTTTATGTGATGCAAATTGGAAAACACCAACATACACTAATAAACAATATCATTATCTGTTTCAGGAACATTCTGAAAACACAATTATCCAGATTGATCAACTATTTCACTATACAAATAGTTCTTTTATGAAAATAGTATAGTGTTACATAAAAAAATTTCAATGTTAAACATGCTTCAAGACTCTCATGTTCTTTTTCTATAAATTTCCAATTATAATCTCATGAATTTTTTCCAATCCCAATTAAATTCTTGCCATGAAATTCTTGCTTTTAACTATTTAAGCCAGGAGACCACATCTTATCTTTAACTATTTTTTCTTTTGAGATATCATTAAAAATTGGATAAAATAGTGTTATAGTTTATGGCATTAAATTTTACTTTATCATAGCATTTCTGTTGGAAATTTGGGGATTTGACAATTCTTAGCTCAAGTGGAGGTTCTTTCATGGCTAAAACTCTTGATGTGGAAACAGTGACTTTGTCTTCAGTTTATTAAGCAGGGGGTTCCTTTGATTTCAACAATTAATATGCCCTATTTTTGGTGGGTTCTAAAGGAAGGAAGTTAGGATATTGGATGACTGCCCTAAAAGAAGATAAGGAGACCCTGACTTCTTCCTCTTCCTCCATTTCTGCTTCTCAGCTTCCATAAGGTAATCAAATTTCTCCACCATGCACTACCACCATCATGTACTTTGCCACCACAGGCCTAACACACAGGAGCAAAAGACTATGATAGAATCAAAACAGAATTTTCCTTCTTAAATGATTATTTATCTCAGGTATCTGTTACTGTGGTGAAAACCTGATTGACACAGACTTTTAATTGATAATATAATTTGCATTGATAATATAATTTGCCAGTTTTTCTATTAACTTTTTAGAAATGATTTTTGACAAGTTTAAGAATAAATGAAAAATCAGATTCTTGATCTCACCTTGAAATATCTTAATTTCTCAACTATTTAATTTCTTCTCTTTAGAAACTTAGCACAAGATAATTATTTTTTCAAAGTTTATTGCTTATTATATGTATATATATGTTAACTGAAAGCCTCTCTCTCCTCAAAGTTAAGGAATGAGGTATGAGCATCTAATTGTTTTATATGAAAATCACTGATTTATTGAGACATTTGCATTTACTATAATGCTCTTTTAAATGTTCAAAGAAATTTGGAGATCTGGCAATGGACTCTTTATCATTCCCATGTTTCTATAGCATGTAAATAAAATATTTATTAGTTAGGAAGATTCAACAAACATAAGAAAATAACTACAGTCAATCTACAAAAGAGTTTTAAAACCTAGACCTACCTCTTAAAGGATACACTACTTCTCAATAGCACAAACAAGCCTTTAATATATTGGCCTCTGGGGTGGATGCCAAATGGAAAGTATATTATCTTTTTCATAATCAGTAAAATACTAATATGCACAGATCTTAGAAATTTTAGATAACCATGATAGTCTGCAACTTACACCTTAGATTTTTAAGTAAGGAAAATACTTCCTTCTTTATGAGAGAACTCTTGATAACTTAAAACAAAAATCAGTCACTGGGGAAAATGAAATAACCAGACATAATGTTTTCTTGCTCACTTCTTTCTTGAAATCTCTGAGAAATGTCATGGTCTTAATTATATTAGAGGTTAACTAAAATATTTATATGCTTGTATTTTTTTTTGTTTAAAGAAAGCTCAATTAAATAATCTTCAGGATTTTCAACTTTATTATGAATTAAATGCTACTGATTTTGACAGAATTACTGAGACTAAACCTCTCAAGGTACAAATAGACCCATTCAAACCTGATTCAATGTTTTTCAATATCCTTTGAAAGGAGAAGCAGAAAAAAAGCACTAAAATTACTAGTTGGTAGCCTACTTCTAAATAGGGAAATGACTCCTGATACCTTGTCCTAGGTCTTATACTAGTCCTTATATCATGTCTATATTTTAGTCCAGGAAACCAGCATACAAGAGGATAATTTTTTTTGGAACTTCAGGTCCATAAATAAAACAGTCAAAAGTGATTTCCTTGTGGGTTCTGAATCCAAATATATTTTGTCTTTAACTTTGAGCTACCTATTTTACAGATGTAATTATGTGTGTGTTTGCTCTAATGATCATGATACTCTATAGCTATTCATTATTTCCTGAGAAGTCACTGTGTATCTGGAATCTTAATCTCAGAGGTTGACCGAGACACTCTCCTATTGTTTTTACTAATCATTTTTTGGAAAGATGAGGTTAGTTCAAAGACGAATTCCATAAAATTTAAACACAAATAGTTAAAATTTTAGTTAAAATAAAAGAAATAGTTAAAATATTTTTTTTCTTAAGACATGCAATTTATTTGAAGAGAAATCCCTCAAAGGGTAAAGACTATATATTTATTGAAACTTGCATAGGCCACTCTAGTTAGATAAAAATACATATGGGTTTCATTTCTTACTGTAAATAATATACTTAACTTTTCTGACATTGCCAAGGAGTTAAATAACTTGAGGTCAAAATATGAGCATATTTTAAGAATTTAAATAGTTCTTCAATAGCATTCTCTAAGCCTAGTTAATGACCTTGACTTTCTACGTACACATACTTGACAATTTAAGCAAGTTTCAACCTCATAGAACTCATCAGACACCAATAGGTTACTAAATCCTTTCTCTTGATACACTGTTCAAAGTCAACCAATAGCATCTAAGAGCAACTGAATGTTTATTTTACCTGAGTAAACCTTTGAAGACTGATGGATAAGGTAGTTCATATACAGGGAATATGAATATAGGGGCTGCTTTTATCTCTTATCAGTGGGAATTATTTCTTAGATGTCATTTAAAAGTATCTCTTGCTATTGGAGTTTGATTGTACTTCCTAATATAATAGGAATTTATTAATAACATTTAAGCTGTCTTCTGAAACAGTGATTAATACTTAAAATTATGATGCATAAAGTGGTTCACATTACTATATGTACTATTTGAAATCCTAAGTGGTTCACATTACTGAGGATTTCAAATAGTGTTTGTCACAGGTATAAAATAGAAAAATTAAGGTAATTTAAGAGCAAAATTTGTGACTTTCTGCTAATTATTAATTAATTTTTAAAAGTGTTCTAAAATGTCAAATCATTTTTGGAGTATTTCAGGAAAATTATCAGGAAATTTAAAAAGTGGTTAGAATATTTTTAAATTTCTGAAAATCAAAACAGTCTTTTTACTCACTTTGTTGTTTCTAGGTATACAGAATAAACATTTATGCTATCAGTTCAGAATTAAAAAAAATAACAATATGATATATAATAATTGGCTAATCATTTGCAGCAGCTTCAAATTAGGTCAAGGGTATCATTTCCACATTATTGCTTTGACAAGTAAAAAATAAAATAAAATAAGATAAGGAATCTGCTATTGGCCTCACTTCACTTTAAAGCCTGCTATAATGTCCAAAGTGTTAAATAGAACCAGTTACAAAATGAGTCTACTTCTCTTGAGGGTAGTTAATCCTTAAAACAGATTTTTTTAATATACGGTAGAAATAGCAAATAATAACATCAATGATAAAAGACTCAAAAACTTAAAAGAGCAATTTTAAAGGGCATTGAAAGTTTCAGAATTCTACCAGTGGTCTAATGAAGCCATCAGGATTCAATAATTTATTCATCAGGAAAATATTGTCTTCTGAAACATGGAAGTCAATTTCTATCATGATGAACTTTTAATATTATTCCCATAAAAAAATATGTTTATTTTTAGGCACTCATTCTGATTAACAAAGAACAATGGAACAACTTTTTAAATCTGCTTGCTAATACACATGTGTATAGTCATGAAATACTTAAGGTTTGGGGGACATTCCTTAGCCCGTATAAGCATCACTTTCCAATTTGACACAAACAACAACAAATCACAAACACTGTAGACTTGAAACAAGGTAAAAGCTTATACGAAATATTTTAACTTTTGAAAATTGTTATGTTATTTTCACAGACTAAAGGTTTGATATATGTGTTGCATTGTTTCCTCACATTTTATATTTTTCTGAACTTCTATGCCTATATTCCACTACTATATGTTACCTTGGAACATCATCACAATTGTATATCATAGATATTAAAAAGCAAACTTCTTAAACATAAATATATAAACTTAGCACTTGCATCTAAACAGACATATCAAACATTGTGTCTGATCAGATGACAACTAGTTACTTGTTGGCACTTACAATATTTACCACAAGAATTACTCAAGTAATGATGCAAATTAGAACACTTCTTGTTTTAGGTTTGTTTTGTTCCTTAAATTACCTTCTATTTTTTTGTCTAATCTTAATTTTTCAGAGTAAAATTTCATTAAAAATCTACTATAAGAATAGAAAACACAGAAATCTCTTCTTTTATATTTGCTGCTATTTATGCATATACTTGAAAACATGAAATTAATTTGGTCTACATCTTATAACATCGCCTCTTCAACTGTTTTATAAAGTGACATTGGAATACATCTTATCTTCTATGATACATAACATAGTTGCCTAATCCAGAAAGAGTAACTACAGACTTCAAATTGTGACCAAGTGTTTAGACTCAAACTGCAAATGGTGCCTTTAATTTATATATTATATTATATACAATTGTTTCTATTAAAATTTCAGCCAATTCAGAAATGCTAAACTCAACAGAAATTCAAAATTTTATCACAGAATGAAAATGTTCTAATTTATTTTGAGAGATATCTTCAATAAAAGAAAAATATTACTCAGAATATGTTGTTATTGTATCATAAGGTAAATAATTCCAGATATGGCTTTATCTTAAAAATCTCTATTTTTTATTTTTTTTAATAGAAGGAAGACCAATAAGATAGAAAAGGGGATAGGGAGGTGGGAAAGGATAGCACTGGAGATCCAAAGAGAACATATTATGTTATCTGCACTTATTAAGGTCAAAATTAACTCCACAATTATGTACAAATATAATAGCCCAATTTAAACACACACACACACACAGACACACACACATAAATTTAAGGATGTAAAATATCAAAAACTGCTTGTAGTGGTACGCCTGTAGTTCACACCAGTCATGTGGTAATTTGAGGCAGGAGATTCGGAAGTTTAAGGCCAGCCTGGGCAACTTAATGAGATCTATCCTAAATTATTTTTAGAAACAAAAAAAGCAGATCTAGGATTGTATCTCAGTAAGTGCCCCACTTTAAAAAAGTTTAAAAAGTTCTGCTCATATATACTGTAAAACTTTACATTGTACAGGAAAAATGAATAGAATTTATCAATTAAAAACTAAAATTGAAACCCAAATATATGTATATATGCATATATATATATATATATATATATATATATATATATATAAATTTCAGAAAATAAATTAAACATGCATTTGAATCTTTAGTAAGAGCAGAAAAGAAACTAATAATTTTGTATCTAATGGTGAGGAAGACAGGATCCTAAAACAAGATTTCTGTCCCCTGAATTCCTCTTGATTTTCAGCAGAACCTGTGAATATCATAAGTAGCATTCTTGTTATTATGTTGAGCTGTAATGAAAACAGGAATATTTTTCTTAGTGGAGGTGATAGTCCAAACAGAGAATTTTTCTCCAGGTGATTGAAGGGGAAGAAGGAACACATCACCTGCTGACTTGAAAACAAGTAACAGCCATATTTTTTTTATTTAATTGATTTTATTTTTTTAGATAGATGACAGCAGAATGCATTACAATTCTTATTATACATATAGAGCACAATTTTTTCATATTTTTGTATATAAAGTATGTTCACACCAATTCATGTCTTTATATATGCTCATTTTTTTGCATTACAAATCTTATTACACATATATACCACAATTTTTCATATCTCTGTTTGTATATAAAGTAGGTTGACACTCAATTCGTGTCTTCATACATGTACTTTGGATAATAATGTCCATTACATTCCACCATTTTTGCTAATTTCTTGCTCCTGCCTTACCCTCTCACCTCTCTTCCCTATCTAGAATTAATCTATTCCTCTGATGCTCCCCCTCCCTACCCCAATATGAGTCAGCCTCCTTAAATCAGAGAAAACATTCAGCATTTTTTGGGGGGAGGATTGGCTAACTTCACTTAGCATTATTTTCTCCAATGCCATACATTTACCTGCAAATGCTATGATTTTATTCTCTTTTATTGCTGAGTAAAATTCAATTGTGTATATGTACCACATTTTTTTTTCCATTCATCCACTGAAGGGCATCTAGGTTGAATCCATAGTTTAGCTATTGTGAATTGTTCTGCTATAAACATTGATGTGGCTATGTCCCTGTAGTATGCTGTTTTTAAGTCCTTTGGGTATAGCTGTACCAGACCATAACCTATACTACAGAGCAATATTAACAAAAACAGCATGGTATTGGCACCAAAACAGACTGGTAGACCAATGGTACAGGATATAGGACACAGACACTAATCCACAAAATTACAATTACCTTAAATTAGACAAAGGTGCCAAAAACATGCACTGGAGAAAAGATAGCATCTTCAACAAATGGTGCTGGGAAAACTGGAAATCCATATGCAACAAAATGAAATTTAACCCCTCTCTTGCCATGCACAAAACTTAACTCAAAATGGGTCAAGGACTTAGGAATTAAACCAGAGACTCTGTGTCTAATAGAAGAAAAGGTAGGCCCTAATCTTCATCATGTGGGATTAGGCCCCAACTTCCTTAATAAGACCTGTATAGCACAAGAATTAAAACTAAGAGTCAATAAATGGGATGGAATCAAACTAAAAAGTTTCTTCTCAGCAAAAGAAACAATCTGTGAGGTAGACAGAGAGCCTACATCCTGGGAGCAAATTTTTATCCCTCAACATCAGATAAAGCACTAATCTCTGAGGTATATAAAGAACTCAAAAAACTAAGCAACGAAAAAACAAATAACCCAATCAAAAAATGGGCCAAGGACCTGAACAGACACTTCTCAGAAGAGGATATACAATCAGTCAACAAATATATGAAAAAATGCTCATCATCTCTAGCAATCAGAGAAATGCAAATCCAAACTACTCTAAGGTTTCATCTCACTCCTGTCAGAATGGCAGCTATTATGAAGACAAACAACAATAAGTATTGGTGAGGATGTGGGGAAAAAGATACACTCATACATTGCTGGTGGGACTGCAAATTGGTGCAGCCAATATGAAAAGCAGAAAGGAGATTCCTTGGAAATCTGGGAATGGAACCACCATTTGACTCAGCTATCCCTCTCCTCAGACTATACTCAAAGGACTTAAAAACAGCCATATTTTAAACTGTTATTATAGAAGAGTAAATTCTAGAAGCCAGAGCAGTCTCAGGCCAACAGATGACAAGCAAACAGCAGCATCACTGAGCTCACTGACAGTGAGTGACGTTGCAAGAGGACTATAAGTTGATAAAAATGGCATATAACTGGACAGATTGCTCACCATACCCAGACTCCTGGTCCATGGAAGCTGTGAGAAAATAAAGCAGTCATTTTGAGGTTGATAGTCTGTGGTAATTTTTTTCCAAATGAATGGAAAACTAATACAAATGTAAAGAGAATAAATTTAGACATGAATGATCTTTCTTTTCTTTGACAATCACATAAATATTATGGTTGTACTTCCCTGAATCCTAATGTATGTTCCTTCAAAAGATAATAATGTTCCAAAATTGCACTGAGTAATCTTAGGTTATTTCTTCATTTTACAACATTTAGATATACACACTTAAGAGTTTGGAAAAGGATTATTGTATTATGGAGGCTTGTCCAAAAAATATTTTAGTGTTTATCTGCCCAAAAGGCTAGTATTTTATGATTGTATCCCAATGATCTGATATTGTAGAACTGATAGTATGATACTACCATATAATATATAAGATGCATGTATTAATAGCAAAGTAAAATTTCAGGTGCCTAGCACTTAAAATTCCTGTCAATAAAGGGAATGGTTGAGTCCATTATCATGTCTGGCCCAGTACAAAGTCATCTGACCAGCAGAATCTGCAATTGCTTGTATGGTAATATTAGGATCATATAGAAAACATACAGAATGTCCTGAGCAATAAATCAGAGAGTGCCTGATATTATGTGTTTGTCTTCATTAAATACATAAATTATCCTGTTAAATCTATATTAACAACCATTGCAACATATACTCTACAATTCTATTTTATAAATGATAATTATTTCTATATTCCATTTGGCCATTTATTAATCTAATATTCTCTTTATATATATATTAAATTCTGTAAAGTAGATAACTAATCCCAGTGAAGCAATTTAGCCTCACAGATTAAAAGCATATCTTATGCTTTGTTATGAGTTGATCAAATTAACAATCAAAGGTCAGTCACATTGCTCAGTTCAGAAAATAGCAGTCATTCTAAATATTTTAATTATGAAGACAATTAATTTAGGGGATTTGGAGTATTCAAGGTAATTGGATGGAATGAAGAAGCAGGTTAGATGCTGAATGCTCAGCACACATGCCAGAGGCATGTACCAGCTATTAATGAAGTTTCCTTTAAGTATTAAAGAGACTGGTGAATATTCATCAAAAGCTTCAGTACCAGGCTCTCTTTCATGATGTGAATGAGAAGTGCATTGCTTTGCATATGTTAAGCTACTGAAATATAAAGATGCTTGTTATAGTGTTTGCTTAGCAGAGCTAATAACCAAATATATTCTTTAAAAATATTACCATAAATTTAATCTGTTGTATATTTGAGTATGTGTAAGATTTATTTTCCCTTTTAAGTTCAATATAATATGTTTCATTCAGTGTAAATACTTATACAAACCAAATTATAGTATCCCATGAATGTGGACCATATCCATAATATGGCTAAGAATACTAGTGTGTTTTACATACAAGCTTTATAATATAATGATTTGAGGGAAAATGTAACAGTTCTACTGAAAGTATGACAGATATTAAGATATTTAAAAAAGAAATAATTGGTGGCCCACTTTCTTCTTCTCAGTTCCCTATTTCCTTAGTCATCAATGTGATCAAACATTCATCATTGTTTTAAATGTAAGCACATTGATATCCACAGTGTTTTAAGCTAGCCTATGTTCTTCTAAACCAGATTTAATATAAGAAATATAGAGAATCTGGAGAATTCTGAGTCTCAATTTTATTTGATTTCTGGGCTTACATTCCAACAAATCATGAAAAATCCCTTAAGAAGTACCTCAGCATAGTAGCATATGACCCACTTCAGGAAGCTCTAGGTCAGACTTTCTTCAACTAAGGTAATAGTCTTGGGCTTCTTGATTCCTGGATACTGTTTCTACTATTTCATCTATAATAAGCTGATAAAATTGTACCTTCTATTGCCACAAAATATCACTACATGTATGTATTTAACTTTGTGTATGTTTTGACTAAACATAAAAACTTATCCAATTTTAGTGTCATCAGTGTACTTCTGTTCAAATACTAACAACAGTGGAAGGATTGAGTACTCACATATAACATGAAAGTAACAAACTAAATTCAAACAACCTGAAATGTAGCATTAATAACAATGCTAATTTTAGAAACAAGACATACTATAATTCAAAGAAAGAAAACTACAGACCAATATCTCTAATGAACCTAGATGCAAAAATCCTCAATAAAATTCTGGCGAATCGGATACAAAAACATATCAAAAAAATTGTGCACCATGATCAAGTAGGATTCATCCCTGGGATGCAAGGCTGGTTCAATATACGGAAATCAATAAATGTTATTCACCACATCAATAGACTTAAAAATAAGAACCATATGATCATCTCGATAGATGCGGAAAAAGCATTCGACAAAGTACAGCATCCCTTTATGTTCAAAACTCTAGAAAAACTAGGGATAACAGGAACGTACCTCAATATTGTAAAAGCAATCTATGCTAAGCCTCAGGCTAGAATCATTCTGAATGGAGAAAAACTGAAGGCATTCCCTCTAAAATCTGGAACAAGACAGGGATGCTAGAACAAGAACAAGAGAGGCTCTCACCACTTCTGTTCAACATAGTTCTCGAAACACTGGCCAGAGCAATTAGACAGACGAAAGAAATTAAAGGCACAAAAATAGGAAAAGAAGAACTTAAATTATCACTATTTGCAGATAACATGATTCTATACCTAGCAGACCCAAAAGGCTCTACAAAGAAACTATTAGAGCTAATAAATGAATTCAGCAAAGTGGCAGGATATAAAATCAACATGCATAAATCAAAGGCATTCCTGTATATCAGCGACAAATCCTCTGAAATGGAAATGAGGACAACCACTCCATTCACAATATCCTCAAAAAAAAATAAAATACTTGGGAATCAATCTAACAAAAGAGGTGAAAGACTTATACAATGAAAACTACAGAACCCTAAAGAGAGAAATAGAAGAAGATCTTAGAAGATGGAAAAATATACCCTGTTCATGGATAGGCAGAACTAACATCATCAAAATGGCGATATTACCAAAAGTTCTCTATAGGTTTAATGCAATGCCAATCAAAATCCCAACGGCATTTCTTGTAGAAATAGAGAAAGCAATCATGAAATTCATATGGAAAAATAAACGACCCAGAATAGCAAAAACAATGCTAAGCAGGAAGTGTTAATCAGGCGGTATAGCGATACCAGACTTCAAACTATACTACAGAGCAATAGTAACAAAAACAGCATGGTACTGGTACCAAAACAGGCGGGTGGACCAATGGTACAGAATAGAGGACACAGAAACCAATCCACAAAACTACAACTATCTTATATTTGATAAAGGGGATAAAAGCATGCAATGGAGGAAGGATAGCATCTTCAATAAATGGTGCTGGGAAAACTGGAAATCCATATGCAACAAAATGAAACTGAATCCCTTTCTCTCGCCATGCACAAAAGTGAATTCAAAATGGATCAAGGAGCTTGATATCAAATCAGAGACGCGCCGTCTGATAGAAGAAAAAGTTGGCTACGATCTACAGTCGGTGGGGTCAGGCTCCAAATTCCTCAATAGGACACCCATAGCACAAAAGTTAATAACTAGAATCAACAAATGGGACTTACTCAAACTAAAAAGTTTTTTCTCAGCAAAAGAAACAATAAGAGAGGTAAATAGGGAGCCTATACCCTGGGAACAAATCTTTACTCCTCACACTTCAGATAGAGTCCTAATATCCAGAGTATACAAAGAACTCAAAAAATTAGACAATAAGATAACAAATAACCCAATCAACAAATGGGCCAAGGACCTGAACAGACACTTCTCAGAGGAGGACATACAATCAATCAACAAGTACATGAAAAAATGCTCACCATCTCTAGCAGTCAGAGAAATGCAAATCAAAACCACCCTAAGATACCATCTCACTCCAGTAAGATTGGCAGCCATTAGGAAGTCAAACAACAACAAGTGCTGGCGAGGATGTGGGGAAAAGGGTACACTTGTACATTGCTGGTGGGACTGCAGATTGGTGCAGCCAATTTGGAAAGCAGTATGGAGATTTCTTGGAAAGCTGGGAATGGAACCACCATTTGACCCAGCTATTCCCCTTCTCGGTTTATTCCCTAAAGACCTAAAAAGAGCATGCTACAGGGACACTGCTACATTGATGTTCATAGCAGCACAATTCACAATAGCAAGACTGTGGAACCAACCTAGATGCCCTTCAATAGACGGATGGATAAAAAAAAATGTGGCATTTATACACAATGGAGTATTACTCTGCATTAAAAAACGACAAAATCATAGAATTTGCAGGGAAATGGATGGCATTAGAGCAGATTATGCTAAGTGAAGCTAGCCAATCCCTAAAAAACAAATGCCAAATGTCTTCTTTGATATAAGGAGAGTAACTAAGAACAGAGTAGGGAGGAAGAGCATGAGAAGAAGATTAACATTAAACTGGGATGAGAGGTGGGAGGGAAAGGGAGAGAGAAAGGAAATTGCATGGAAATGGAAGGAGACCCTCAGGGTTATACAAAATTTCATACAAGAGGAAGTGAGGGGAAAGGGGAAAATAATACAAGGGGGAGAAATGAATGACAGTAGAGAGGGTAGAGAGAGAAGAGGGGAGGAGAGGGGAGGGGAGAGGGGATAGTAGAGGATAGGAAAGGCAGCAGAATACAACAGACACTAGTATGGCAATATGTAAATCAATGGATGTGTAACTGATGTGATTCTTTAATTTGTATATCGGGTAAAAATGTGAGTTCATAACCCACTTGAATCAAAGTGTGAAATATGATATATCAAGAACTATGTAATGTTTTGAACAACCAACAATAAAAAAATTAAAAAATAAATAAATAAATAAAATAAAATAAATTACTGTAAAAAAAAGACATATTATAATTTCTATTGTACAATTTTATAACAATTCACTATAAGTAATTGAAATATGATAAATAGAGTAAAAAATGGTTTTCACTTGTAGCAATATTTGAATTAGGCATTTAATGTAAATTTCAATTGAACTAAAATATTAATTCTTTCTAAAATAGAAGAGATAGCTTTATAAAGATATTTAAAAAAATAAAATAATATCACTTTGATGACACATTTATTATTAAAATAGTATTTGAGAATTGATTACTAAAATGTATTTTTATAAAGATGATTTTTATTTTATCCAACTAGCAAAAAAATTGAACTTTATTAATATTTAACAAAGCATATTTACACACATACATATATTCTGCATTATTCTAATTCATTATATATGGAGATTATAAATATAATTGTTCCTGAGGCTATATGACTTTAATACTAGCATCAGTGATATTCAACATTATTCATTACATTAAAATATGACGGAATATATAGTCTTGCATATAGGCATATGTATATATGCATATATCCCTTTCTCATGGTGGATTAAGAGCTAAAATCACAAAGATCTACATATAAATCTGGTTTTTAATCTATCTATCCATATATACAAATATATATATAATGATAATTTTTAAAATATAAATTTGTTGTTATAAAAAAAAAAACTTTACTATTGCCATTAAAAACTATTAGAAACTTTCAACCTTCTTATCCTCTAAATTCATTCTTCCTTTAACCATAGTCAAATAATTTTTTTTGGACAGGTGTCTAAAGCTAGTCAATGATTACCACCATTGACTGAGCTCCCTTAAGGCAGTTATATCTCAGGCCTTGTAGCCAAATGACTAAATTTTGGATGATGTGAGTGGAGGGGTTAAGTGCAGTTTTTTCATTCTTAAAGTAAATGGACAGGCCTTTACTTTCCCTTTTATTGAGCTATCTTGCAGATTATATGGTGATCATAAGTCTCTTGGACAATGAGGACAAGGACAACAAGTAATGTTTACAGAGCCAGAATAGAAAATGCCTGAGTCTCCAACTTAGCGGAGCTTCCAAATAAGTCTCAGAATGCGAAAGAAATAAGACTCTCTCTTTTTGACTGTTCTTTATGATCATTCCCATAGCAGCCCAAATATTTCTTACATAATAAAAAATGTGATATCTAGTCAAAACAATGAATAAAATAGAGACTAAAAAGGCTCTGAATTTATAGATGTTGCAGTATGAAAATAGGGCTTGTTTTGTTGTGGACAAAACATTGGCAAATTTTCCATAACAGGTTTCACATACATTATTATCTCGAAATTTGGAAGGCCTCTAATATTTGACAGATTTTTCAGTTGATGTCCGTTAAAGATAGAGTCATGGCATAGTTGGTATTGTCTGTATTATACCTGAATCAAACAAATATTTTCTATGTATTTACTTTGGGATTATTGGTACTTTGAGTGTGACCAAAGAGTAGTATGTGAAAATGGCTGTTAGTTGACACCAATTCATTCTATTACTCTTCATTCATCATAGTAATAATTCTAGATAGCAGCATCTTTCCGTTTATAAGAACAACATTTTAGGGAACATAGATTCATGTGCTTTAGAGTTTAATGTGGAACTGTTAATAAGGAGAGAGAGACACTATTGAGTTTAAGCTATGTTTGTTCTAATATCTAACAACAAACTAGTCCTATTAATAAACATTTTATAGTGCTTGCAAACATTACTCAAAATCAAACACAATAACAACCAAATTTTCTTCACATTTCTATATAAGTCGTATAAAATATCAAACATGTGAAATGTAAGTCTAAAAGAAATCATATAATCTCTATTTACAATTGTCTTTTTTAAGCTTTGATAATATTTCTATTCTAAATACTGATTTTAATAGGCTTATTTATCTTGTTATTTCAAACAAAATTGGCTTTTTAAAATTAATGAATGTGAGACTCTTATGGTCCCAGATTTAATTAGTACATTCTGACTTATTTTACATGTTGTCAAAATCATAGACTAATAATAGCACTGAGAACAACTTGTAAAAGTCTCTTATTTATAACTTTGATAGAAACAAAACAAAAGCCATGCATACAGTTACCAAAAATTTAATATTACCCTTTTAGAAATAGTATATGTGGAGGATGCTATGAAAATGGCAGAATAGAGGAGTTTGCAAAGCTGCTCCATGTCACGAAACCAAGAAAGCAAATAAATAACTTCTCAGTATGGTGGGTGAAAGAGGGATTTCACTATGATTTAAGCCATCTCAGAACAGCTTGGGACTCAGAAGGTGTTTACAATAAAGTAAAAGAAGAAAGCCCACCACTAGCACCAGCAACTGCCAGAGCTGATCCACCATGAGCAAAGTGGGGAGTGGGACTAAGAGAGCCCTCATTTCAAGTAGCCTCATGGTATGTCTTGGTATGGAGAAATCAGAGATCAAGGATACTGGTGGACTGACCCAGAGGGTATGTTACATTATATCCTTCTGTGGGAAAGACTCTGCAAGTCTCCCAATTGTCCCCTGAGAGCTAAGATAGGAGCCATCTTTTCCCCATGCCATAGCTGCCTAGTGGCTGTGGGAACAAGTTGAGGAGCCCAGATCTGGGAAATCCAAGTTGGGTCCAAAAAGCAGATCTGGCAGATGCCCACCACATGGCTCAGAGTGTGGCTAGGAGACTAGGAGAAAATTAAGCACTGAGAGTGTTTTTCCCAGGACAAAATGGGTTGTAGAGACCAGAAAGATCCAGGGTTCCTCCCTCCCTTTGAGTCTGGCAGCTCGGAATACCAGCCACGGTAGGCTGGGATTTCTTCTGGCAGGAGGGAATTAATGTGCACCTCGGGATTGAGCCCTAGACATTAGGAAGGGGATGATCCATGGGTGGCAGAGGGGATCAAAATTTGGCTCTTACACCACCTGAATGAAACCCAGGGTAGATTCCTTCTGTGCAGTCTCCCTGCATGGATTGGAAGGTACCAGGCCCTTAAGGTGTGCTCATTTAAAATCTTCAGACCAGCCACCATTCAACAAAGCACCTGGGGCCCAACTAGAGCTAAGCCACAGCTTTAGGAGCTCTGACTATGTGAATTCCTGTTAGAGAGCTTTTCAGTACCCCTCCCTGAGAGTGTAGCAAACAACACTCTAATCCACACCACTTCACACTCTACAAAAGGGAAGCCCAGAATTTTTTAATCCAGTTGGCAACTTGATTTGCAACACAAAAAGAAGGTCCTTAGGCATTAGACCAGAGACCCTGAGCCTATTCTTTATCATGTTGTCTGAGGAACAGACTTCATCAAAATACTCCTATAGCAAAAGAAGTAAAATCAACAATCAATAAATGGGATGGTATCAAACTAAAAAGCTTCTTCATTGGAAAGGAAACAATCAAGAATGTGAACAGAGAGCATACAGAATGGGTGAAAAACTTTGCCACTTGCACCTCAGATAGAGCATTAATCTCCAGGATATATAAAGAACTCAAAAAACTTAATACCAAGAAAACCAATATCTCAATCCATAAATGGGCCAAGGAAATGACCAGATACTTCAAAGAAGAAGATACACAATCAATCAACAAATATTTGAAAAAGTGTTCAACTTCACTAGCAATTAGAGAAATGCAAATCAAAACTACACTGAGATTCCATCTCACTCTAACAAGAATGACAATTATAAAAGAATACAGGTAACAATAAAAGTTGGCAAGGTTTTGGGAAAAAAGGTTCACCCACACATTGCTGGTGGGATGGCAAATTGGTATAACCACTGTGGAAAGCAGTATGAACATTCCTCAGAAAACTTGGAAGGAACCACCATTTGACCCAGTTATTTTACTTTTCAGTACATACCCAAAGGACTTAAAATCAGCATACTACAGTGAGACAGCCACATTAATATTCACAATAGCTAAGCTATAGAACCAAATTACATGACCTTCAACAGATGGATGGATAAAGAAAATGTAATATATATACACAGTAGAATTTATTCAGCTTAAAGAAGAATAAAATTATGGCATTTGTCAGTAAAATGGATGGAACTGGAGATTATCATGCAAAGTGAAATAAGCAAATCCCAAAAAAGCAAAGGCTAAATGTTATCTCTGATATGTGGATGCTAACACACTATGGGGAGGTATGGTGGGGATACAAGTTTATTGGATTAGACAAAGGGGAATGAATGAAAGGGAGAAGGAATACAAATAAGAATGACAGTGTGATGAATCTGACATAACTTTCCTGTGCACACTTATGAATACACTACAGAGAATCTCAATATCATGTACATTCACAATACTGAGATCCTAACTAGAATCATATATATTCCATGCTGGTATAAATGTATCAAATGGATTCTAATGTCATGTATAACTGAGGAACAAAAAAATTTAAAAAGAAATAGTACATGTGTGCTTTAAGAATCTATAGACATTTCTATTAAATCCTGCTTGATAATTATGTCTAAAATTGTAGCCTTCAAAATGACTTCATTGGTAAAATTATTGCATTAATGACTGGGAAAAGATATAAGTTAAATGTTTTTAAAATATAAAAAAATATTTATTCAAAGTACTATGTTGTTTTTTGCTTTTGTTTGCAGTACTGGGGATTGCATCTGATCCCCTTTTGAACTGAGCTATATATCTAGCTTTTTCAATTTTTTTTTTAAACTTTGAGAATGGGTTTACCTAAGTCATTCAGCATTTCACTAAGTTGAACAGGCTGGACTCACATAGTTTGTACATTTACCTTAGTCCACTAAATCGCTGGGATTTTAGGCCTGTGTCACTGTGCCTGGCAAAACACAAGCATTTTTATTGGACTAGGCATATTAGAAATATATAGAAGAGGACACTACAGAGATGAGGCATAAGAATGTACTTAATTATTATTCTCCATGCTTTGAACTTTAAATTGGGAATTCTATATATGCATAAACAAATATCTGTCAATAAAAAAACTGAATTCATATCTACACAGATCCATTAAAAAGGTAAATGTTGTCGATTACACTACATTAACACATATTTTAAAGATTGAGAAAATAATATTAATTCACATTCACTGTTTCTTCATTCCAAGTTATTGTGGTTCTAATTTTTTTTACTTAATTTAAATATTTGAAATTTGAAGTTGGCTTTTATATGATAGAAAGTAAGTCAGGTAAACATTATTGATCTCCTAATGTGTACTAACTCTTCTAATTGGAGTAAAAAAAGAAACACATCCTGTAAATCAAATCAGCAATAGCTACTCGGTTAAAACCTGAAAAAAAAGTAAGTTATGAAATTAAATTTAAAAACCAAAAATGCTTCTTGACAAAACCGTGTGCATGTTGGCACCATTTAAATTTTGGGTTTTGGTTTTATCCACCATCAGTAAATTTCCTCTGAGTAAAAATAAAATAGGTCACTTTAGAAACATAATAGTTCTTTGATCAGCATTATACATTTGTTTGCTCTATGAGTCTGAGAGAGTGACTTAAATTATTGAAGAACAAATGCATTTATAAATCAGATATTTTCTAATTGTTTCCAACAAACCCCAATAGTTATACCATTCATTGATTTGTAACTATCTCATTTCAAGTTATACTAGGTAGAACACCCACTCCAAGTGGTCCAATGAAAGGAATCTCATATGGGCTTTTTTTACAAAGGTCTAAGAAGAGACAACATATCAAAAAGAAAGCAGTAGAGAAACCTAGATATTTGCAAGACCAGGACACTGTTACCACCTTTGAAGGTGAAAGGACAAAGGGAAAAGTGTATCACTCAGCTAAAACTTCTACTTTGTGAAACTTCAAGATCTCACTTGTCAAGGGGAAGTGTGAAAGTTTAATTTAAAATAAATTGGTAAATTGCTAGCATAATCTATATCTTTGCTTATCTATTTTCTTCCACCCACCCTTATTCAAGTACAATTCAAAAGTAACATCATAATCCTACTGTTAGCTAACCATCCTTCACAAAATCTCATTCACATTTTCCTTAAGAAGATGGGATGGTGTCTCCTACCTTAGTCCCTGTCAAAATGTGGATGACCACAAAAGAACTTGTCAAGAACACTGAAGCTTCCCAACAAATGGATAGACACACTAATAAAAACAGTGACTAGATAATGATATTATAGACCCAAAATATGTCTTGGGCCTGACTTTTCACAGTTTTGTGTGTTCCAATGCTTAGGGATCATGTGTTTTTGTGGATGAAGGGGCAATGAATAAAGTAAAGAAAACTAAACTACAACCAATATCAATTTAGAAGTGACTTGGTGGGCTCAAATACTTACCACTGATAGTCCCATCGCTTATCAAGATTTGTAAGAGGCTTTGTCTTACTCATACCAAATTATATTTATACTTAATGACTTCTTATATAAGATAACTTAATAGTACTTAAAATTTTTGAATCTTAAATATATACCCAAATTTACATGTGGAATAAATATTTACTGACAAAATATTGGATAAATTAACACAGCCCTAATGCTTTTAAAGATACTTGAGGGAAATTATCCCATGAAGATCAATCCTAGGGCAAACTGAATTTCCCTCTACTGAAGAGAAAAAGGCTGAGGAAAATGACTTAACACAGACAGATTTTATAGGAAAGATGCTACTTGAGGAAAAGTGTAAGTACTTGAGGAATATGATTGCTTTGGAGAAGATATTACCTATACCACACTGAACATTTGTATAATCTTCATTTAATCTAACTTTATATTGAATGTTCATTATTATCTTCAGTCTATGGATGAGGAAGCAGAAATCAAGAATTAAATGAATTCCTTTAACACAAAATCCTTAATGTCATATTGAAATAAAGTTTTTAATAAAATTATTGCAATTGTGATTGTTTGCTTTTCTTAGTACAAAGAATCTGCATTCTGCAACATCTTATCCCAGGCATATCAGTATATTTGTGTGTATATATGTATGTGCACATTGACAACAGTTGCTTTGAAGATATTACTTAGCAATTCTTAAGTATTTCCTAGGAAATTCATAATAATGAATAGTTATCAAAGGAAACAATCATCTTTTATTATTTTATTCTTGAATAAAATAATATTCATTTATCTTTCTTAGAATATACTATAACTACCATCAAGGCTTATTTTGGAGAAAGTTATTCTTAACAAAACAAAACAACATTCAGTGTCAGTAAGCAAATTGCAGCATGCTTAACATTCATGTCAAGCAACTTCTAATTTAGAAGTGAAAACTCATGGCTCACTTTCTGCAAAAAGCATTACATTTTTATGATTTATCCAATATTAACATGGAAATAGTGATGTTAAACAATACTTTCAATAGTTCCAAAAGTGCAGTGGGAATCATGATTTCCTAAAAAGAAAATTAGTTATGGAGGTAGCATTATTGTATAATTTCCCATAGGATCTCTTATATCAGGATAGGTTTTATTATATCCTAAAACAAGTTGCCTACATTCACTTTAGACATAAAGTAATACTGAATACAACAATATCATAAGGCAGTTCACAGTGTGAGCAAAGACATCTGTTAATGGTACTATGAATAGTTATGAACTGAGGTGCTCAAATGGCTTTGCCAGCAAAGCATTGCCTCCTAATTTATTTTTATAGCAAATGGAAGGCTCATTTTTCATGGTTGGGTAGTTTGCATTCAAATGTACCAATAACTTCTAATGCAATCACTTCTACACAGCATGTTTTATTGAAGAGTGTAAGATGAAATTGTTAGTGGTTTGTTGATGGGCAGACATCTTCTCCATCAGCAGTTTTATCTCATTCTTTATTTTGCTCTTTTAAAAATAATTTAGAATAATATGCATTTATTTACAATAATATTTTGGCATACTGATTTTATATGAAGATCTAATGTAATTTCAAACCATGTAAATATGAAATAAAAAGTTTGAACCCTGCAAATGTTTACTATATATTCCTTTTACATTCTTACTGAAACTTAGCTGAAAGGATTTGTACTTAGGAGGGACAACCTATTTGCTAGTGACTGAAATATGCTTCTTCCCTCTCCCAATTCCCAATTCACATGTTGAAACTCTAATTCTTTTTTTGAGGGTGGGAGTGGGGGACCAGAAATTGAACTCAGGGGCACTCCACCACTGAGCCACATGCCCAGCTCTTTTTTGCATTTTATTTAGAGACAGGGTCTCACTGACACTCACTTTTGCTGAGCTTGTCTTTGAACTTGTGATGCTCCTGCCTCAGCCTCCTGAGCCGCTGGGATCATTAACTGATTTATTCAATATTAACATGGCTCAATCCAATGTTACAGGCCCTCACCACTGCACCGGGCTCACATGTTGAAAATCTAACTCTGCATGTTGCAATAGTTGAAGATGGGACTTATAAGGAACTAATCAAGGCTAAATGAGATAATAAGCATAGGGCAACCCTCCTCTGTATGCTAAGATTAATGTTCCAATAAGAGGAAACACCAGCGAGCTCCTTCATCTTCTCTCTGTGTATATACAAAAAGGCCATATGAGCAAACAAGTACTTGGGTGCTGTCTACAGTGCAAAAGAGGCCTCACAATGACACTTGTCTTGCCTGCTTTCTAAAATTCTATTTACCCTTCATTCCATTGGTAAAACTCCGAGAAATGCATCACTGTTTACCAGTCTGTTGTACTTTGCTATGACAGCCTGGTTAGACTAATATAATTAATAAAATATTTTTATAGTTAAAATTTTACTTATGGTAATTCAGTTACAGAAATGCTATTAAATGATAACTTCATCATAGAACAGTGCCACAGTTGCTTAAACAACTACTTCATTATCAAAGATGCAAATTTAAAATATCTTTATTTTAAAAGTATCTTTATTATTGAATCAGAAATTGAAAAAATAAAATACTTTTATTCTAAATCTGTAATTCAAGATTTTTCAGTCAAATGTTATTTTTTTAACCTAAACTAATTATATATTAAGAAATAATAGATCTTTGGAGAACTACTCTTTGAGATCTTTTGTCTATGAAATTATAAGGACACTAATGAATACATACTTGAGCACATTAAACATTATTTTTTTCATTTCAAAATCTTTAAAAAACAAACATCAGTGTTTTAATTAAAACTAAAAATATGGAATTATTAAACTGATTTAAAAAATTATAACAATAATGAAGTAATGATATAAATGGGATATGTGGTTTGTCAAAAACAAACTTAACATTGCAGTTTAGGGGGAAAAATTAAAAAAAATTATTTTAAAAAAATAAAACTCAAGCAGAATATAGTTTATAGCAACAATTATGACTATGATTCTTATAATTCAAGCCTTTTTAGTACTTATAACTTGCCAGAATTTTAAATCTCACTAATTCAAAAATTTAATTCAATAAATCCATGCCAAAAATTATTTTAGATAAATTTTTCATAGAATCTGATTATTAAATTCTTCCTCCTTTGGAGACAATGTATGCAAAAAGAAAAAGGGTTGCTTACCTAATATAAGAGAGTTGGAAAAATAAAGCCAGGATTTCAGCCCTGATGGACTGCTGACAAAGAGTACTAAGAACCCTAAATGGTAACTTTTGAATTTTTACTATAAATTCTATTATTTGTTTTCCTCTTATACCCCAATATTTCAAACTTCTAAACTCAAGTTATTGTTTGTTTGTTTGTTGTTTGATTGTAAAAAACTGAAAAGACATGCTGAGAATTGTGAAAATTTATCCTACAAGTGAAATGGAAAAAGTAGAAATAATTATTTCCTTACTTTGCCTTGGAATATTCCAGAGAGATTTTTAAAAGATTTTACAAGATGCTAAATAATTTATAAAGATATTAAACTAATTTTTATTGAAGATTTTGAATTATGTTTTTATTGAGGAGAAATTTATCTAACAAAGGTAATAATTTTAAAGTGCACAACTTAGCAACATTTACTAGATTCAGTGTTTTGAACATCCTATCTCTCTAATTCCAAAAGGAAATATTTCATTGTCCCCAAAAGAAACCTCATACCTATTAAGCAGTTATTCCAGATTCTTGCCTCTTCCCAGCAGTTGACAGTCCCAATATGCTTTATATGACTGTATTACCTTATAGATATTTCATATATATAGCAGCATATAATAGATGATATTTTTGTGTCCAACTTCCTTCACTTAATTTTTTTAGTCTCATCTATGCTTAAACATGTATCAATAGTTAATGACTGAACAACATCCTATTTTTTGTGCACATATCAAAAATTAGTTATACATATGTTCATGCATGGACATTTACATTGTTTCTATCTTTTGTCCATTAAACACACATAGGCATGAATTTGTTTGTACACCTGTTTTCAATTCTTTTGGACAAATACCCAGGAGTGGATATGCTGCATCATTGAGTCTTTCTTTGCTTAACATTTTGAGGTATTACAAAATTGTTTTCTACAGTGGCTGTACATTTTGATAATCCCACCAGCAATGTGTAAGACTTTGAATTTCCCTATATCCTTGTTAACAGTTGCTGTTTTCTATTGTTTATTTAATTACCATTGTCCTAGGGAATATGAAATAGTATATCATGATTTTTATTTGTAGTTTACTATTAAATAATGATGCTGAGAATTGTTTAATATATTTGCTGGTTATATATATATATTTCTATGGAGAAATAGTTATTCAAGTACTTTACCATTTTAAAAAAACTGACTGCTTGCCCTTTATTGATTATTTATAATAGTTCTTTATTATAGATATTAGATACCTATCAGATTTAAGAATTAGAAATATTTTCACCCAATCTGTAGTTTGTTGTCTCAACTTTTCAATAAGGTCTTCTTATTAGTGTATATTAATTTCACATAATACTGGGTTGAATTGTTGCATAATCATACATGCATATAGCATATTTTGATCAACTTAACTTTATAATACCTCTTCTTTGATTAACATACTTTTAAAATTTTAATGGTGTCAATTTTTTTTTCTTTTTTTTCTCCTGTTCATTGTTTCTCTGGTGTTTTTTTTTTTTTTTAAATCCCTTACTAGGGACTGGAGTTGTAGCTCAGCAGTAGAGCGTTTGCCTTGTACCTGTGAGGCACTGTTTGATTCCCAGCACCATATATAAATAAGCAAATAAAATAAAGGTCCATCAACAACTAAAAAATATATTTAAGAAAAAATCCCTTACTAAATCCAAAGTCATAAAGGTTTATCTCTATGTTTTCCTTGAAGTTTGTTATAAATATCTCATATTTAGATTATTGGTCCATTTTGTGTTAATTTTTATGAATTGTGTTAAGTAAATTTCCATGTTAATTACTTGCTATGTGAATATCCAATTATCCAACTGCCATTTGCTAAAGAGACTATCCTTTTCCAGTGGATCTTGTCACCTTCACTGAAAATAACCATACATGTATGGGTTTATTTGTGGGATCTTAGTTCTATCAATCTTTTTATATCTAAGCTCATGTCAGTACCACATTGTTTTCATTTGTAGCAAGTTCTAAAATTGGAAAAATTGACTACTCCAACTTTATTCCATATTCTCAAAATGAATTTAGAACCCTTGCAATTCTATTTTAATTTGAGGAACAGCTTTTGAATTAATATAAATTTTGATACAATTTGATAATAATTGTGACAGGGATTGCCTTGAATATTTAGATCAACTCGGGAATTATTATTATCACAATAATGTTAAGCTTTCCAATCCACTAAAGTAGAATGTATTTTTTAAATTTAGAACTTTTAAAAATTTATTTCATCAATATTTATAAATTTTCTATATATAAATCTTTTACCTCTTGGTTTAATTTTTCCTAGGTTTTTATTCTTTTAAAGCTATTAAAAGTTCCATTTTGCTCTGGATTTTTCTGTTAAAATTACTTATTGTTGATATATATAAATGCAATTGTCCTTTCTGCTTTTTTCTCTCCTCTTTCTCTCTGGAATTTCTATTTATATCTATGTTGGTGTATTTAATAGAATTCCATAAATATATTCCAATCTTGTCATTTTTAATTATTCATTTTCTCCTTATGCTCTTCAGATTTTTTTCAACTGACCTATCTCTAGGTTTGTTGATTCCTTTTTCTGCTTTATTACAATAGCTATTGATAGTATCTATTGAGAATTTTATTTAATGTACTGTAATTTTAACCTTCAGAATTCTATACCATTGCATTTAATAATTTCTATCTCTTTATTGATACATCTGTTCATATATCATTCTCCTTATTTCCTTTAGTTCTTCATCCACCAGTTTCCTTTAACTCTTTAAGCATATAAAACAATTGAATTAATTTTTTTTACTATGGAATTCAATGTTCATGCTTCCTGAGATAATTTCTGTTCATTTCTCCTATGAATGGGTTATTATTTGTTTTCTTTGTATGCTTCATAAATTTTTGTTAAGTCATGAATTTTTAATGTAATAATGTGACTACAAGCTAAATTTTCCTCTTTTTGTTATGTTTTCCTTGTTTCTGGTAGACCATAATTTTGTTGTTGTTGTTGTTGTTAAGTAAATTTTCTATTTTCTAAAATATTTTTCTAAACTCTGTATCCTATATGCCACGTATAGTTTTGGAATTCTATGCATGTGTAGTTGCTTAATTCTATTTATTTAGTTTGTATTCAGGTAGGATTCTGAAGAAAAGAAAAAAGAAAAAGAAAATGCCAGGAGGCAGAAAAAAGGGGAGAGAATGAAATTAAAATAAAATAAATAAATTATTTACTCCAAGTTTCAAGACTGATTCTTCGATATTTAGTTAGATCATGTCAACCAGAGGTGTAAGCTGAGAGCTGAGCTCATCTCAGTCCATTTTTAAGCATATAAGCTGGTCTGGGCATGTTTATGACTTTCAAAATTCTGCATCTCCCTAAATATTTTTTAATTTCTTAATTTCTTAATATTCCCAATAAAAATCTCTTTCTGGCTTTTCATATGAAATTTTAAGTTCTATAGTTTCTTTTACAACAGTAATCTTTTGCAGCTGTGAGTTGTTTGTTGCCTTATTTTATTTTCAATCAATGACTCCAGTTTGCTACCCTGGGATTTTAGGTTAGATGAAACCATGACAAGAAGATCCCTCAGTTCTTCAAGTATCACCAGAAAGTTTAATGCACGCAAGCAGTATTGTTGCTCTGCTCCCTCTAGAACCATGAGCCAGAGTCCCAAATTAGGAAGGCAATTTCCTTTCATCAAGACATTGCTAACTAGAAAAAGAAAATAGAACCAATTCAAAACAATATCTGGAAGACTTCCTGCCACATTAAGTCCTCCCTTTCTTAATTCAGTGTTATTTTGGTTGTTATAAACTATTAACTGTTTTTCAGAGACCTAAAAAGTTGAGTCTGACACTTTTTGCCAGAGTTTTTGATGTTTCTTTGGATGTAATAGCTCTTGGCACTTGCACTCTATATAATACCCATTTTTGCTTGGTCACTTGGTGACTGAGAAATTGTTAATAAATGTTTTGATTAGTTGATCCTTTCTAAAGAACTGAGTTGACTTAGTTATAGCTTTGTAATGTTTTGAACAACCAATTAAAAAAAGTTATACTAATATAGACCTATTTTTTGTATCTAGGTTTAAATTATCATATAAACAATAGACTTTCAGTGACAAAGTTATTTTATGAATACATTTTTTTTATTTGGATAAGATGGTATTATTATTTAGATAATGCAAAAATCATGTTTGATACCATGTCAAAAGAATTCACTTTCATAGTTTATCATCACAGACACATGTTTTTAACCTTACTTAAAACTTGAACATTACAAAAGGAAAGTGAAAAGCTAAGAGCTAGTCCCCACAGTGTTCACCAGCAGAAATATATGGGTTGGATTTACAATTTTTATCCTGGGTAAGCCACTTTGTTCTTTGAGTCAAAGGAAAAATAAAGGTGTCATAAGAAAAAGTTTTAAAATGAAGGAAAATTTTATTCAATTTTATGTTTATCTTGTCATCAGCAATAACTGCCCAGATTGTATCAGAATGAGTAAATGACCCACATACTGCATGAGGTGGCATCTGCAGTCATCAAGTTTTTGATGAGGACCTTTCTTTTTTCCATTTCCCAAAACCGCCACTTATAACAACCTTAAAATAGACCTAAGTATGAGATCAGGAAGACCATGGGCACTTTTTTTTTTGTTTTGAGAAGAATCATTTTCTTGGGAAGATATATAAAAATGTCCCATAAGCAGGTATTCTGGGGAGCTCAGTTTCAAGTTTAGCATAAGGACCACAAACTGTATCTGGTTTTCTGAGATAGCTATAGAACCCACTTGGTGGACTTACTTAAATCTTTCAAAACTTTTCACATCAGGTGCATGATAGAAATTAAATGTTATGAACGAATCTTTTGCCACCAGCATATGCCTGAAGGAATCTGACAACGGCAAGGATTGTGGGCATGATAAATAAACCAAAGATAAAGACATTGAAAAAGCACAGCCTATTGTGCCATAAGTTAAAACACAGAAAAATGTGTCTCCTAAAATTATTTACAATATAAAATTGAAAGATTTTTTTTTAAATTAAGTACTTTGGGAACATGCATAGGGTTTATGATTAAAAAATAAATTGAAAGAGTCAAAAGTAATTTTGTTCTTGTTTCTAGTTTCTTAATTTCTACACATTTTACATTTCATTATTTCAAGTTTCTTGACAGCATTTTCAATAACTTAGCAATTACGAAGGTAATGGTTTTCAGTAGCATTCAACACCAGTGTAGACCATGCCCCTGATTCTTGAGTTTTTTCTTCTTTGGTGCTTTTGATAGAATATATGGAATATAATGCCTCAATTTCTAGCTATATTATTCCTTGGTTTTTAGGCAAAATTGTTAACTTGCTATCCTTCTATGCACTTTCTCTGTAATGATATATTTTTAGGTTTTTGTTGTTTCTGGTGGACCATAATTTTGTTTTTGTTGTTATATTTCCAGGATATTGGCTTAGAATTGATGCTAAAACTAAAGCAGGCATTGATAGACCTGTGTGTTTATACGTAGAAAAAAGTTTTAATGTTGTAGTAAATCTTTTATACAGTTTGAAATTAAATAATATCAGTTGCATCTCCTGAATTTGTGTGGGCTGTCTTATAATTCCTTAAAAGCCCCTAATCAGTTATCAAAAAGTATCCCTTGACTATGCCTTGAAAAATCATTTCTACACATCATCATCATCATCAAGGCTGTTTTTATTTTCTAATGATGTAGATTTATCTATCTTGAGTCTACTTGTAAACAGTTAACATATATAGAAGTAAATTTGTTAGAATGTAGAAGAAAATGACCACATCTGATCAGTGCTACTTATGATCTACTGAGGAAGGTGTTAAGGCAGGTGGTATCTATTCCTACTCAATAAACTGACATTTAGGATATGATCAGTTCATTGCCCTTTACTAACAATATATAAAGTCTTAGCTTTTTGAATTGCCTTAATAAATGTTAATTTGAGGAAATTTATTTAGAAAAAATTCCCAAATGATAAAATAATTACATGTTCATTTTGGAATGTTTGAATATTTTTTGAATATAATTACTATGGAACTCTCTATACATTTTTGTATTCCTAAAGCATAACATGCATTTTATAAAATATAGGTATTTAATGTTATAAATATAATGAGTATTGCTATTTTACACATATAATTGTGTGTGTGTGTGTGTGTGTGTGTGGTTCTGGGGATTGAACCCAGGGCCTTGTGCATGCAAGGCAAGAACTCTACCAACTGAGCTATATCCCAGCAGTACACATATAATATGAATGTAATATATGGTTATATCCTAAACAGTTATACATGTTCTATATTTATTGACATATATAATATATAATTCCTGTAAAATAATGTCTAATGACTTTAAAATTTCTGTGAAATTTTAGATTAAATCTAGTATAGTTATTTTATCTATAAATCAATATGAATATTTAATTACTATGTTGAAATTTTATAGTTAAATTTTATCTACACATTGATGGATAAATTTGATATATTAAAATGAAATTCATTATTGAATCTGAAAAAATTCAAAACACATGACTCTTCAAGCTGAAATTGATCAGGGAAAGAAGACAGATTAGAGGAAGGGTAGGATTTCTAATTGCTCCATGGCTTAAGATCCAAACAGCAGGAACATTGCTTCCTAATTAAGTGGATGACAGAGGGAATACACTGAAAAACATTATTAGAATCATAAAGACACAGAAACAAGGTGCTTTGAACATGGAGCAGGAAGGAATACTCCTCTAATCCAGCCAATGATGCCAGCACCGGTTCATCACAGAGGATAGGGGTGACTCCAGTAGAAAGACAGGCAGATCTACAAAGAAAATTTGGCAAGGAGAACTCATAGAACAGAAGGATGATCTAAACTTGAGTGACCCAGAGAGCAGGGGCAGTTTGTATGTAAGAAGTGCTCAGTGCTTCTTAGCTGGAGAGCAGAGAGTAAAGAGATGACACAGGACACCATCTTGAAGTAGCTGTGCGGTCTTAAAGCCATCAACTAGTGAATTTCTGCTGCTGGAGCCTGGGAATTCATAAAAAAAATAATAGCAACTGTCTGTGTTTGTGCCTTCCATGGGATCTGGAGTCAGCTTAGTTAGGCACAAATGAGGTAGGCATATTAGGGATTATATCAAAGGGGATACAGGCTGCAGATACAGAGTGGTTTGCACAGACAAAATTCTAATTGTCACTACTTCCCTTTCTGTTCTAACTTATACTGGTAAAAGGAAAGCTGAGAGCTATTACAACCAACTTTGGTTACAGGCCATTTCAGCTGACAGTTTAGTGAGCAACTCAAAGAAAACAGGGTTAATAACTCCCAGTCCATGTTCTGCCAAAGGAGTACAAAGTCGAAGAAAAAAAAATGGCATAGGCAATGAACATCCACTTTTCAACAATGATTTAATACATATATTAGGGTCCAGAAAAACACCAAACCAAATATTAAGCCCCAAGTAGGAATAAGTAGAAGAGACAATCAAGTTCCACTCTTGGACATGTACTACTACAGAAAAATCACAGAAAGATTCCAAAAACTCACAGTGTTATAGCTCTACAAGGATGAATTAAATCAGCAGTTCTGAAGCAGCACACTGAGAGGTATTGGAATTTGAAACTAACACTTAGATTAAATTTAGTCCACATGTTGAAGGTAACAGATACTAACAGCATAGGATTTATTACAAAATAGATAACTACAAATCAAAAGACATCTTCAGAAAAGAGGAAGAAGAATATTTGCCAACATATGCAAAACTCCAAGATGTCTGAAAACATGAAGGAACACAATTCATTTCAAATATATATACAGCACCAATATAAATGAATAAATAAATAGAAGCAAGGCCAATAGAGTAGAAGAAGGGAAACAGGAAGGGGGTATGCATAGGAAGATTGAAATGGAGTGAACTATGTTACATGCATTTAAGAATACACTAGTAAATACAGTAATTAAAATTGATTTTGTTTTTATTTTTTTAATTTATGATTTAATAAGAAATGATTCACATTTGACTGAATTTGAGAGCTGTTTCCACATTTCTAAGAAAATAGATTATTAAAAAAGAAAATAAGTTCATGCATTAAAAGACTGTCGGTGTATTCCATTCTTAATACTTTAAACAGTTTTTCTTCTGCTTTTTATGCTTCACCTCCCATTTGTTCAATTACTACCTCTCTTAATAACATAAGGTACATTGTGAGGTTTGAAAAAAGCAAATCATCACACTGTATTACAGTGGTTAAAGATCATGTAATGTCTATGTAACTGACACCTTCTGGTTCAAGGGCATTTTGCTTGGTGGCTTCTGAACTCAGCTTAGAATTTGTCACAAAATCTTTCATATTTTTCAAATCTTTCTGATTTGAATGAAAATTGAATTATAGTGATACTTTACAAAAGACCAGAATAAGTAGTATTAAATATGTGAGCAAGCAGAAATATGTAAGTTATTTACGTATGCTAAGCTTTAATATTTTATTAATACTACTCATGACAGCATTTACCAGCTAAAAGAGTATCCTTCATTCTGTCGTAAAATGTTAATACTATTGTAATCATAACTTGTTTAAAACATGAATAAAATCATGTATTCTATTGACATATATTTGAACCATGAGAAAACACTAATTCTCAACCCCAAATCAAAAAAAACCATAAAATTAGAACAAAATTAGTTCACAATTTTTCCAATAAGATTACTAAATAAATTAAATAAACAAATGTAACAAAAATTTATATTTTTCATATATTTATTGGTTATTTATATGGCTTTTATTGAGAAATGTCTACTTAAGTCTACTGTCCATTATTTAATTTATTTTTAAATTTATTTTGCTATTGAAATTTTGAAGTTTCAAATATACATGTTTAATCATCCTCTTATTGAATGTAAACCATCTCAGATATCACTTACCCCAATAAAAATGGGTATTATCAAAAAGAAAAAAAGAGTGTGCCAGGCAGAGAGGAACATTGCGCCTGCACAGAGAGGAACATCATGTTGCTTTCGTCTCTATCCACCGATGGGTGGTCCCATGAATACCGCCTCCATCTTGATATACTGCAGTCATCACCACAGTCTCCTCATGCACTAATCTCACCATGGGAAAATGGACAGGGCCAGGAGGCAGTTGCCTGTTGCAGTACTGCATGCTATAGTGCAGCATCATCAAACAGGCTGCCCTATGCCATTGCACAGCCTATCCTTTCAGACCCATCTCTGAAAGAGGTTGCCTCCATCTTGGGACAACACCACCACCAACTTGAGTTACCTCCTCTGCTGCCTCTGCCATCTTTATTTGGGGCAGTTTCCATCTTGGGGCACCACCTGGGACCTGAAAGCCCAACATCAAGGTACCCATAGGCTTGATGGTACTGTCACCTCCAACTAGTGATGTGAGTGCTTCTGCCTAGGGACAATAGCCAGAATCTGGAAGACCATCACCAAGGTCCCTGTGGGCCCAGTTGCACCAGAAGCATCCCTACTAGGTCTGCTAACAGACACCATCCTGTTGCAGAGACAACTGGGAGCCTTGCATGGGGTCATCTCTATTTTTTCTCCTGTGAACAGCTAACTTCTTTTGATTTCCCTTTAACTCCTCCTATAATCTAATTCCTCTATATTCTCACATCCTACATCATAAATATCACAACCTATCCCTACCCTGTTCTCTCTCTGTCCACCATTAGAACTCTAAACCCTTATGCAAACCTACTGGCTATATGGTAGAAGATAACGGAACTCGTCATTTATGTTTATAGTAACAAACTTCACAGGTCTAATTGGAAGCTAATTGATTTACAGCTGCATATATTAGTTGCATTGGGTGCTGTAATATTGATCTCCCCATTAAAGGTGAGGTATTGATAACCTGTGGGGACATTAAAAGATTATAGAGTAGAAACTTCAATATCTCATATCCTCACTGCAGGAGAGGAAGACACATAGACAACATGAAAAAACAAGGGAGGAAAATGTCCCAAACATTCCAAGATACTACAACAATAGAATCCATTGACAGTGCAGTAGATAAAATGTCAGAGAAGGAGTTCAGAATATACATAATTAAAATGACCTGTGAATGAAAGCATGACCTAAGAGAGCAAATATGGGCAAAAATTGATCACTCCAACAAAGAAATAAGAGAACGAATACAGGAAACCATTGACCACACCAACAAAGATATGAGAGAGTAAATACAGGTAACAAAAGATTACTTCAAAAAAGAGATAGAGATCCTGAAACAAACAAACAAACAAACAAACAAAAATCCTTGAAATGAAGGAAACAATAAATGAACTAAAACACTCAGTGGAAAGCATAACCAAAAGACTAGATCACTTGGAAGACAGGACCTCAGACAATAAAGACAAAATCTATCATCTTGAAAATAAAGTTGACCACATTGTGAAGATGATAAAAAAAACATGGACAGAATATCTAAGAATTATGGGATAACATCAAAAGTCCAAATCTGAGATTTATCAGGATAGAGGAAGGCACAGAGATTCAAACTAAAGGAATACACATTTTTTTCAATGAAATAATATCAGAAAATTTCCCAAACATGAAGAATGAATTGGAAAATCAAATACAAGAGACTTAAAGGACACCAAATGTACAAAATTACAACAGATCTATACCAAGGCATATTCTAAGAAACATATGTAGCATAAAGAATTAGTTTAGAATCTTAAAGGCTGCTAGAGAGAGGAATCAGACCAATTTAGATGTCAGCAGATTTTCAACCCAGACCTGCAAAGCCAGGCAATCTTGCAAAAACATATAACAAGCTCTGAAAGAAAATGGATGTCAACCAAGAACCTTATATTCAGCAAAATTAAGCTTCAGATTTGATCATCAATGAAAACCTTCCATAATAAACAAAAGTTAAAAGAACCCAGAACTAGAAAGACTGCACTGCAGAACATTCTTGGCAAAATATTCTATGAGGAGAAAATGAAAATCTGAAAGGGGAAGGACTACACTAAAGGAAAGGCCAATCAAAGGAGAAAACAAGTCAAGTTAAAAACCAAAAATAAACCAAAATGACTGGGAATACAAAACATATCTCAATAAAAACCCTGAATGTGAATGGCCTAAATTCAACAATTAGAAGACAAGGATTGGTAGATTGCATTAAAAACAAAATAACAACAAAATATGCTGCTTTCAAGAGACTCATCTCACAGGAAAAGACATCCATAGACTGAAGGTGAAAGAATGGGAAAAAACATATCATGGACAGCATAAACAAGCATTTTGATTTATCTTATCAGCTAAAGTGGACTTCAAACCAAAGTTAGAAAAAATGGATAAAGAAGGACATCTCATACTACTTAAGGTAAATATACATGAACAAGATATAACAATCATAAATATCTATGCCCTAAAAAATGGGGCATATATGTATATCAAACAAACCCTTCTCAACTTCAAGAATCAAAATAGACTGCAACACAATAATATGAATTGAATTAATACACCTCTCTTACCACTGGATTGATCTTCCAAACAAAGCTAAACAAAGAAACTATAGAATTCAATAAAATATCAATAGTTTAGACTTAACAAAACATATACAGAATATTCTATCAACAAAAGAATACACTTTTTTCTTAGCAGCACACGGATCCTTCTCCAAAATAGACTTCATGTTATGCCACAAAGCAAATCTTAGTAATATATATATATATATATATATATATCCCTGCATTCTATCTTACCATAATGAAATAAAATTAGAAATCAATGTTAAAATAAAAGAGAAGCTACTCCAACACCTGGAGACTATTAAATAATACAGTATTGAATGACAAATAAATAACAGAAGACATCAAGGAGGAGAAAGATTTCTGAGAGGTAAATGATAAATCTCATACAACATATCAAAATCTCTGGGACACTATGGAGACAATGCTAAGAGGAAAATTAATTTCATTAATCTCATTGATTTAAAGAAGAAAAAGTCACAAATAAATAACTTCACATTATATCTCAAAACTCCGAGGAAAAAACAAGAACAAACCAACACCCAAAGTAGTAGAAGACAGGAAATAATTAAAATAAGGGCTGAAATCAACAAAACTGAAATAAAAGAAACAATTCAAAAATTTGACTAAATACAAAGCTGGCTCTTTGAATAAATAAATAAAATTGACAAACCCTTAGGCACCCTAATGAAAAAAAATAAAAAGAAAACTCAAATTACTAAAATTCTTGATGAAAAAAGAAATATCATGACAGGCACTATTGAAATACAGAAAACAATTAGAAACAGTTTTGATAATTTATACTCTAGTAAAATAGAAAACCTCAAAGACAACGACAAATTTCTAGATGTATATGATCTACCAAAACTGAAGCAAGAGAATTTAAACAGATTTCAAGAAAGGAATTAGAAGATGCCATCAAAAGCCTCCCAACCAAGCAAACTTGGGACCAGACAGATTTTCAGCTGCAAATTGCAAGGCCTTTAGAGAAGAATTAATACCAATACTCCTCAAATCATTCCATAAAACAGAAAGAAGGAAATCCTTCCAAACTCATTTTATGAAACTAATATCATCTTGATACCAAAACCAGGCAGAGACACATCAAGGAAAGAAAATTGCAGACCATTATCCCTGATGAACATAGATGCAAAAATTCTCAATAAATTCTGGCACATTGCTTACAAAAACATATTTTAAAAAATAGTGCACCATGATCAAGCGAAGGTTCATTCTGGGGATGCAAGTTTGGTTCAACATATGGAAATCAGGAAATGTAATTTATCACATCTTTAGACTTAAATATAAGAATCAAAATGATTATAACAATTGATGCAGAGAAAGCATTTGACAAAATACAGCATACTTTCATATTCTAACCTCTAGAAAAAAATAGGGATACAAGGAGCACACCTCAACATTGGAAAAGCTATCTACGCTAAAACCAAGGCCAGCATCATTCTAAAAGGAAAAAAAAAATAGAAGCATTCCCTCTAAAAATTGGAACAAGACAGGGATGCCCTCTTTCACCACTTCTATTCAACATAGTCCTTGAAACTCTAGCCAGAGCAATTAGACAGACAAAGGAAATTAAAGGGAATAGGAATAGGAGAAAAAGAACTCAATATTAAAAACTATCATTATTTGCAGAGGCCATGATTCTATACTTAGAAGATCCAAAAAATTCAACCAAAAAACTTCTAGAATAAATAAATGAATTTAGCAAAGTAGCAGGATATAAAATCAATATCCATAAATCAAATGCATTTCTCTAAATCAGTGATGAATTCTCTGAAAGAGATATTAGGAAAATCACACCATTTACAAAGCCTCAAAAATAAAATAAAATACTTGGGAATCAATTTATCCAAATAGGTGAAAGAAGAGGTCATTATAATGAAAACAACAGAACACTAAAAGAAAGAAATTGAAGAAGACCTTAGAAGTTGAAAGGATCTCCCATACTCTTGGATAGGCCAAATTAATAGTCAAAATGGCCATACCCAAAGTGCTATACAGATTCAATGTAATTCTAATTAAAATCCCACTGTCATTTATTATAGAAATAGAAAGAGAAATCATGAAATTCATTTGGAAAAATAAGAGACCATAAGAGCCAAAGAAATTCTTAGCAAGAAGAGTAAAGCAAGAGGCAACACAATTCCAGAACTTAAACTATGCCACAAAGCTATAGTAACAAAAACAGCATGGAATTGGCACCAAAATAGACAGGTAGATCAATGGTACAGAATAGAAGGCACAGAGACAAATCCATGTAAATACTGTTATCTCATACTAGACAAAGTTGCCAAAAGCATACTTTGGAGAAAAGATAGCCTCTTTAAGAAATCATGCTGAGAAAACCGAAAATCCATATGCAGCAAAATGAAACTAATCCCCTACCTCTCACTCTGAATGAAACTCAACTCAATGTGGATCAAGAATTGAAGAATTATACCAGAGGCCCTAAGCCTAATAGAAGAAAACGTAGGCCTAAATCTTCATTGTGTTGGATTAGGCCTCAACTTCCTTAACAAGACTCCTAAAGCACAATAAATAAAATCAAGAGTCAACAAATGGGATGGATGTAAATTGAAAAGCTTCTTCTCAGAAAAACAAATAATCAATGAGGTGAAGAGAGAGCCTACATTATGAGAGCAAATTTTTGTCCACATATGTCTGAAAGAGATATTAGGAAAATCACACCATTTACAAAGCCTCAAAAATAAAATAAAATACTTGGGAATCAATTTATCCAAATAGGTGAAAGAAGAGGTCATTATAATGAAAACAACAGGACATATAAGAAATCTCCAGGACACATAAGAACCCAAAAAACTTAATATCAAGAAAAAAATCAATAAATGGGCTAAGTATCTGAACAGACATTTCTCAGAAGAAGATATGCAATCAATCAATAAATATATGAAAAAATGTTCAACATCTCTAGCAATTAGAGAAATGCAAATCAAAATTACTCTAAGATTCCATCTCATGCCAGTCAGAATGGCAAGTATCAAGAATACAAGCAATAATAAGTGTCAACAAGGATGTGGGGGAAAAGGTACACTCACACATTGCTGGTGGGAATGCAAAATGGTGCAACCCTATGGAAAGCATTATGGAGGTTATTCAGAAAACTTGGAATGGAACCAATTATCCCGCTTCAGGGTTTATATCCAAAGGACTTAAAATCAGCATACTACAATCAATGACACAGTCACATCAATGTTTATAGCAGCTTAATTCACAATAGCTAAACTGTGGAATCAACGTAGATGCCCTTCAACAGATGAATGCATAAAGAAAATGTATTCTATATTCACAATGGAATATTACTCAGCCTTAAAGAAGAATGAACTTACAGTATTTGCAGGTAAATGCATGGAACTAGAGAATATCATGTTATGTGGCGGAATGTTTTCTCTGAATATTGGTGCTAACCCATAATGCATGGGGTGCATGGGATGAGTGGAAGAAGTTTGAATGGGGCAAAGAGGGGTGGAGAGCACAAAAGGGTAGAAAAGATGGTGGAATGAGAAGGTCATCATTACCTTAGGTACATGTATGATTGCATGAATGGTGTGACTACTTCATGTACAACCAGAGAAGCAAAAATTCTGCTCCATTTGCATACAATGAATTGAAGAGCTTTCTACTGTCATGTGTAACTGATTAGAAATAATGAAAAAATTAAAAAAATAAAAACTGACCAAAAAGTCAAAAGACATGAAGTGCAGGTGAGAAAGTGGAAAATAAAACGGTAAGCTTCACATACTGGGGGAATATAAATTAATACAGTCATTATGGAAAACAGTATTAAAGTTCTTCAAAAAATAAAAAAAAATAAAAAATAAAATCATTATGCTGAAAAGACATCTGCACTCTCATGTTCATTGCAGCACTATTCATAATAACAAAACAACCTATGTGTCCATTATCATATGTATGGATAACCAAAGTTATCCACTCAACTGTTGAGTGGATAAGATAATATGCTACATATGAATAGAAGAATACTATTCAATAATTAAATTTGAAATTTTGTTATTTTCTATAACATATGGAACTGGAGATGATTATGTTAAATGAAATAGGCCAGTCATAGATAACTACTGTATACTCTGACTCATATATGGAATCTGAAAATATTTATCTCATAGAAATTGCATGTAGAATGGTAGTTACCAGGAGGCAAGGAGAATAGAGACAAGGGAAGGATATGGAAAGTTTGATCAATGGATAATAAATTACAGTTAGATAGAATAAAGAATTCTACTGTGCCATCGCACTGTAGAGTGCCTATAGGTAGCAATACTTACATTTTCAATCGTTGGAAGAATGGATTTTGAAAGTTTTCACCAAATAAAAATGAATGAAGCATAAATGCATATTTAACCTGATTTTAGCCCTACCAAACACATGTATGCATTAAGAAATCCCATGTTACTCTGTCAACTTGAACAATTAGTGTGTTCATCAATGCATTTAAAATATTTGCTTTAGACATTACTCAATAACCTCATTTCCTTCTTAATATCTCTCGCTCGCTTGCGCGCTCTCGCTCTCTCTCTCTCTCTCTCTCTCTCTCAGTTTTAACTTCTAAAGTAGTGGAAAATGATTACCATATAATCAAACCATCATTTTATTCTAGATAAAGAAAAAAAAAAACAAGTGTTGGGCTCTTTGGACCAGATTTTCTACCAATGCAGAACACTATATGTTGGTATGAGCTGGCCACATACAATCTTAATTTCAGTGGAATGTGCCCAAGAAGAAGATATAGCCATTGACTGATGAAAGAATAAAACAGGGTTAAAGGAAGATTTGAAGCTGAAGAAATGTTAAGAGTAATGGTGCTAGTATGTGTGAAGGAATTTCACACAATTTCCAGTTGTACAGAAGTTGGAAGGGAAAATGAAAAAGAAAGGGAGGCCCCAGGATGTGTTTGGTGGTTTTCAAAAAGACATGTATGAAAATCATGCTAAGCCAAATCAACTAGACTCAGAAAGTCAAGGCTTAAATGTTTTCTCTCATATGTGGAAGCTAGAGAGACAAGAGAGTAGAAGAGAGAAAGGAATAAAAAAACAGGGATCTCATGAAAGTAGAGTAGAGGAAGGGAATTCAGAAGGAGGGAGGATGGTAGGGTGTGGTTAATTACTGGGGAGCTAAATCTTCCAAATAATGTTATTTCCATGAGTGAACATATCACATATGCTTCTTACTTACATATATAAGGCACTAATTAAAATAATAATGTAAGTAATAGAAGGGAGATTGGTAGAGTAGAGCAAGCAGGTGAGGAGGGAGGAGGAGAGAGAAAAGGAAGGTACTGGGGAATGAGATTGATCAAATTATGTGCATGTACAAGTGCAACATATTTAACTGCATTATTATGTATAACTATAATGCACCAATAGTAAATGAGTAAATAAATAAACAAACAATTGTGTGAGGAGGACCAAGATTTTGAAAAGAAGGTTGAAAGAAGGTAAAATCAAGAGTTATTGTATACATTGGTTATTAAAAAAAATAGAGTTGGCTCTCCTAATAAAAATGAAGGTTTAAAATAGTGTAATTTAAAAAAAAAGAGAGATGGTCAACATGTAGGCAAATTTTTAAATTTCCAGAGATGGAAAGATTTAAGTTTAAAGAATGGAGGGTGTGCTGAAATGGAATTGAAATGAAGTCCTTCAAGTTCTAAGACATGTTTTAATGTTAAAAGTATTACCCAAAATTTTAGAAATAGACATAAGAGATCATTTTCCAGTTATCCAGTTTACTTCTGAGTATAGCATTTTATTTACAAGACAATTTCAAATTGTTGAAATATATGGTCTCAACTTGTAGGGGAGAAGGTGCTTTTAGACTTTAGTCTGGTGGAGAGTTTAAAAACACTGGAAGCCAGATATTGAGGTTTACTTCCTTTTTTTGGTGTTAACTAGTTTTTATATATAATCTAGTAGTCTTTTACTAAAATGGATTTTTAAACAGTCTATATGTATTACATTTATCAAATGCTTTTTGAATTCTAAAACCCAGTTTTTTTCTTTCCTTATTAATGAATTAAATAATATCTCTTACGTGTTCTTTTTATATTTGCTTGCAACACATTAACTAAAGTCATTCAGTCTCATCAAACTTCATGCTAGAAACCATAAAAATCAGATGGAAATATGATTCTTGCTCTCTTGTAGAAGAGCAATTAAATCTGATTTAAAAGTCTTTATGTGATTGATATATGTGATATGCAAATTCTAATATTTGAAATACATGAAAACACATAATCTGAAATCAAGAACACATTTTCCGTCTAGTCAGCAAAATATAAATGCCATTTTAAAGTTGTCTCAAGTGTATTGAATCACACCACGTTTAAAGTCTGCTTAATGGTTATATATTAAAGACTTCAAAGTGATATGGTGATAAATTAGGAAAAGATAATGACATTTTATCGTTTAAAGAATAATTTTTCTGTGTAACCAATATTCTTTATCACTGAAATTCTATGTTATTTGTATAAGTCAGTTAAATTTCTCTTAAAGCATATCTATTAATAAATAGTAAAAATAATATATCATTCTTTGGCAATAGAGGTGAAATATTGTAAAATAACATACTAAGTTTCATTTCTCAACTTAACGCTTATTTGGTCTCAGCTTGATCAGTCATTTAAAATGTCTTTGGATTTTGTATTTTGATTATTAATGATTATTCTTAATTAGATTATTATGAAAATAAATTTGGCTAATAGATATAAAGAAAATTTGAGGATGATGCCTACACAAAATAAAACTTCAAAAATTTATTTCATGTACTACCTCTTTGTTTACCACATATTAAAAATAATAAAACATACTCCAAGATGACATAATTCTAATATCCAAATTCAGTGTGCATTAGATATTTACATGAAATATTGGAAAGTTTAAACACAAAATTTAAAATGCATGCAGATGGCTAAACAGCAAGATAGAAAAAGATTTTTAACAGCTTTTCTTCAGGATGAGACATTTTTTCTGTAAAATTTTTCTGAAAAATATACTTTTCAATTTATAAAAAGCATAGATTTTATGAAAATATAATATTATTTATAAATATTGCCTTAGTTCATTCTTACTGCTATAACAAAATACTGGAGAATGGGCAGTTTATAAAATACAGAAGTTTATTTAATAGTTTTGGAGATGGGGGAGTCCAGGATCAAGTTTCTGATATTCACTCTTTGGTGACAGACTTCTTGCTATGTTCTCAAGAAGTGGGGAGCACTCTGTCCTCACATGGTGAAAAGTGAAAGGCTATACAGGCTTCACTACTTCCACCCAACCCTCTCTCAAGGTCACTAATGACATTAATAAGGCCTCTTCCCTTATGGCTTCATCACCTCCTAGAAATTTCACATCTCAATGGTACTATATTGGGATTTAAATTCCAACAGGAACTTTGGAGAAAGCATTAGGCATGGAAACTCCAGATAAGGTTTTTTAAAATTACTTAATAGCATTTAAGATTTTATTGTCTGTCAGTCAGGATGAAATAAAAACTACTAAACACAAAATACGTTTTTCTTCTTTTTTCCATATTTTTAATTGTTACATTTTTGTCATGTGTAAGGGTGGTATTTGTTTTTACATATTTGAATGTAATTTGGCCAACATTTTTCCCTAGTATTTTACACATTCCCTCTCCTCCTCCCTCCCCTTGATCTCTTTCCTCCATTCTACTGATCTCCCTTTAATTTTCATGAGATCCACATCCTTTCTTTTCATTTTTCCTCTCTAGCTTCCACACGAGAGAAGACATATGACCATTGACTTTCTGAATTTGGCTTATTTCACTTAATATAATGTTTGCAATTTCTACCAATTTTCCTGAAAATGACACAATTTTATTATTCTTCCATATTGATTTCAAAAGTGATTGTGGTAATTTACAAAAAGTGTGACTTTTCTCTCTATATCCTCTTCAGCATTTACTATTGTTTGTATTCTTGATAATTGCCATTCTGACTGAAATTAGTTAAAATCTCAATGTAGTTTGATTGCATTTCCCTGATTGCTTGAGATATTTGACATTTTTATTCTATAAATCCAAATAGAGTTAGTATAAGACACTGTACTCTGAGCCATATTCTTTTTCTTAATGATAAGCAACGATTTGCCTTAAGCATAAAATAAGTTTTTTAGATGCAATGTAAATTTTTAAAAAATGTAAATTTCTTTTCTTCACCTTCATAGAACTATAATATAAAACTCATCTTTTTATACCTTAAGGCATAATACACACTTTAAAACAGATTACTTCAAAAACTTTGCCAGTGGACCCAATTTTTGATTCTGTACAAATTATTAGTCATTTAAATTTGGAAAATTTTACAAAGACTGTTCACATCACTGATCTTATCTCAATGAAGTCATCTCAATTGCACCTTTGAGAGTGCAATAGACAATGACTCAACTTTCTTCTTGATTTATTAGACTGTGTTTTCCCTCACTATTTCTGCTAAAAATATATGAGGTCTTTGTTAGATTAACATGAGAATAAAAAATAAAAAATAATCAGTGGCATATAAATACTTTAATTTGGTAAATTTATATTAATACTTTATCATAGAAAATATCTCTGTACAGTTTGTGAGATTTGTTTGGGTATCATATTTCTTGGCACAATTTTTTAAAAATAGGAATATGGAGACCATTGGAGAAACAAGATGAACCAATAAAGATATGGGGAAAACAGGAGAACAGGTTAATGTGCTTGGCTGAAAAGGACAGTAGAAATGAACAGCTTATTGAGACTTTTAAAATAAACATAAAAGAATAAATTTTATGCACTAAGTTTATGCATAATTCTAGGGCAGAATAGTGATATAATGAAAATGGTGTTTTAAGGGAAAAATGTTTTCAGTGACTTAAGAGGAAAGGAAGAAAATTCTAGAATATGCAATATATCAACTGAAATGCATTTGAATGTATTTATTTATTTATTTATTTTTTAAAGAGAGAGAGAGATAATTTTAATATTCATTTTTTAGTTTTTGACAGACACAACATCTTTGTATATGGTGCTGAGGATCGAAACTGGGCCACATGCATTCCAGGCGAGCACACTACCCATTGAGCCACATCCCCAGCCCACATTTAATTGTATTTAAAAAACAAACTCAAACAGCTTAAAATAATATCATAACATCCCACATAATACAAGTCCTGAGTTGATTCAGTTCCCAGTTGGACCATATCAGTAGATCACCAATATTCCCTAAAGTTCAGATTCCTTATATTTATGCTGTACCATCCTAAGAATCTTCTTATAATGTGTTCCCTCATGATTCCAAGATGGTTGCCACAGTACCAGGCATCATGTAGAGGTGGTAACACTGTTGATAGTAAGTGTACTAGGACAATTAAGAATTATTCAGAATCACCATATTTCATTCTATTAGGCTTTGCAAAGTTCTAGTTTCTCTTGACTACTCATGAAGACAGAATAAAACTAGGGTTCTGTTGACAAGGCAGACAAAAGGGAATGAGTCTTGTAAAAGCAAAACAATTTGTAATGGTTTTAATAAATCAAAGGAGTTTTAGGGCTATTGATTTAATCAGATTTTGATGTACATTTATTCTCATTTGCCTTCACAATTGGCAAATAATATAAACACAATTGAAAAAATAGTTAAGTACAGCACCATGAAAATATGTTATAGATTGTCTGAATCAGAACTCTTTGTAAAGTTTTGCCACTGCATTCTCATAAATTATTTGCTAACATCTTTAGTGTACAAATTGGATCACTGATAAAGAAATTATGTGAAAGACATTGTACAGTATGTGAAAGCATATTGTGATATGGATTTGTGCTAATTCGCCTTTTTATTCCAGAACAAATTCTAGCATATGTAGTGGACAAGTGAAACAACCATGATTTGAATTTACAGAATTCCTTTGATATTTTATTTTTCTTAGCATCATAAAAACCTTTGGAAATCATTGTTTTTGGATCACATGTATAGAAACTTTTATCAAATTCTATGTCTAGCCTTTGTAGGGCAAAATTTCTGAGATAAGCTCTGTCATATACAAACCACTTCAGCAGAACAAGAAAGATTGCATGAAAAGCTTCTTTAACTGTATCTTGGTTTATGTGTTTTTCTATACATTTGTCTGTAAATCCTTTCAAAGGTCCCATTATGTGAAGTACAGTAATTATTGCATCTATAAAAACTTTTATGAATGTGAAGAATATTTGCTACATTTATAGAGTAAAAGAAAATTAAAATTTGTTTAAGTTCAATAATTTAAGGAAGAATTTCTTCCCTACACTCTGAAAGCTATTTTTTAATTTCTTTGATGAATTTTGTTCTAATTTATGGTATTTTATTACATTTTAAAAGAGAAATCAAACTGTATCATATATAATATGCATATATATATATATATATATATATATATATATATATATATAGTGTGTGTGTGTATATATATATATATATATATATGAAACACATACATACATATTTGTATTAGAACTTTTTTTGATTGTATTGAGTTTATAAACTCCTTTATATACTTTGGTGTTTTGAATTAATAATACAGTCTGGAGATTGTTCTGTAATGGTACATAGCAATATCCCTAGGGTTTTTATTTTTGTTTGCTGAAGCTTGGTATATTACATTTCCATGATAATCATAATTTATTTAGTGAGTCCCCAATTAACAGTCACTAGGTTTGCTTTCAATCCATTGTTATTAATCAAGTATCTTAATTAATGTGTTTTCATATTCCACCCTGAGGAATATTAAGACAAATTTCTGGAGTAAAGTTGTTTTGGATTCAAAAATATGCAAATTTATAGTTATTTTCAAATTCCGTTTTATAGAGATTGCACTATTTTTTACCATCACATGAGAACCCCCCCCTTACCTTTGACAAAAGAGAATTTTAATATATTTAGAGTTTTACCAATGTAATGAGAAATATTACTTTTTAAGTAATTCTCTTACTATAAGAGAGGTTTAATATCTTTTCATATAGGTATAAATCCATTTATTCAGTTATATTTTTGATCATTTCTTTTTAGGGTAGCACTACTCTTCTCTCTATCTTTAGAGTATTATTTTTAACATATTAGAATTGCATCGCTTGCATAGCTTCCATATTGTTAAAGACTATTTCACATGTTAGTCCTCAAATTTCCTCTTTTAAAGTATAATATGTAAAATATTTCTCATTTAAAGTTATTTTTCTTTAATTAGATTTGCAGAAAATTTATACATTTTTGAGAAACAAATTATCGATTTCAATTATAGTCCAAAAATGTTATTTCACATGAAAAATGCAATTCTATTCTTTTCTTGTTGGTTTGATTAAGAAAATAAAGCCTCAAAAAGTCCTAGTGGATACTTCAAAAGTCTAAGCATGAACTAATCATTTTCTTTATTAAAAGACATTGTTACATGAGTTACTTAATTTCCAAAACAGGGACATTTGATTTCATTTATTTCTAGAAAAATGAAGATTTTTTCCAATTTAGAAAAGTAATTTTTTAACTTGATTGATAGCATAAAACACGTCCTTGTGCTTCTTAAGCATCAGTGATAAATGGAACTCTGATAGATACTGTGTGAACTTGAAGGAGTCTTTTCATTTTCTCCAGGATTGTAAATAATCGATTAGTGGCTCATAAATATATTCCTAAAAACTAAGATTGCCTTACTTAACACCACCTGTCACTGATAATGATGCTGAAATAGGACACAAGATGAAAAGAGTAGGGATTTTCTGCTATGTGATGTGCATGCAAATACACCCGTAAAATTTGCATATTTGCTTTACTTTTTATTCTCTTGGGAGCCACTTGTATCTAATAAAGACAGCCAAAAATATGAATTCATGGTTTGCTACGTTTTTGTCCAACTATATGTGAAATGAGTTTTATAAGTTTAGAAATAACTGTGATAATCTATTCTTATTAAAAGAGTATCAGAGGTAATGATTAGAGAATTTAGGCCACCATACTGTTAGAATATTTGTCAATAATGACATGTCCTCTTAGAGATTTCATAAATAAAACATTCAAGTTGTCTGATTTTTGATCAATTTTAGACTCTAATGGGATCCTGACAGCAAAAAAAATAATAATCAACAACAGACTAATGAGTGAGAACTTTTACTACCTTGAAAATAGAACTACACATATTTTAAATATTGATATTCCCTTAACAACTCTGGCTAAAATAGATCAAAACTGGAAGATTGGTAGATTGCCCAAGGTAGAAGATGGAATATATGATGAAGCTACTTAATGATTGTTTTGTAGAATTTTAAAAGGTATATGGAGTCATAAAATATAAAATTTCATATTTATAAAAGAAAGTGACTACATAGTATTTTTCAATTCTAAATGAACATATTTGAGAAAAAAATTCCTTCCTTAACTTAGAACATGAAAAACTGATATGATTATTAACAATTATGTTCTTCTGACCTTTCTCTCTTATTTGCTTATTTATGTTTTTTAATGCTAAGTATCAAATCCAGGTTTTTAGGTATTCCTATTTTTTCTCTCCAATTGATTATTTAAGCTATTAAGTTTGATTCTGCTTCTCAGACCAAGTTACTTCCTATAAATTAAAAGGTCCTGTTCAGCTAAGGTAAATTATTATAGTTTTTCATCATCTTTCTCCTCTGTCTTCATCATCAACTTTTAGAAAAATGTTTATACTTTTCTTATATACAGGCTTTCATTTGATAATATGAATGCTATTTTTGGCTTATGTCATGAGCAAATACATTATAAATTTAACCTATTTTAGATTCAAATAATCACAAGATAGACAACAGAATTATAACAGAAGAATCAATCAAATTTGAGAATAAACTCAGAAATATTGAAATGTTCTATATAACAGGCCTATAAATTATGCTTTATCAATGGAAAGGCACCACTGAGAAAATATTTCCAATTTTTATTAGTTATTTCTTCTATAACTTCAAACTGATCCTGTTTATCCATCCCTAGATAACTGTATCTCTTTTGGCCATTACTCTTATCTTTTAACATTATTTTGAAGGAAAAACACAGAAAGTCATATGTCACTCTGCAAAAGTTAACACAAAAACTTTCATATTGTTAATATTTAGCTGTTGGTGTTATTTTATCTTTTCTCCTCATTAAATATGTACTATCTAGAGTATGAGGGAAGCAAACTTATTATATTCTCAGTCCTAACATAAACAGGACAGTGAATGTCAAATTAATATAAAGTGAATAAATTCTGCAACATTAAGCTTGGTAAAAATTTATGTTCTGTTAATTGTTATTTCCTCTAATCTGATAGAAATCAAGTAGATTTGTTTAAAGTTTAATACTTTCTATACACTATAAAGCACAAAGTATATAACAGAATTTAGTTACAAATTTTATAACAGATAAATATATGTTCTACTATCCTTAAAGATTTTACTCTTTTCCACAAATATGGAGGCTAAAGTATATGTTTTATGAAGTCTAATATTTAGCACTGAAAATGAATTTCTTAATGAATTAGAACACACATAAACTCCAATCCCTTTCTTGAAAAAACTCTTATTCTTTCATACCAAGCCATTTCTTATTTTTAGAATGTTCTAATGCAATTTCAACCAAATTGTTAGAAATCCATACAAGAAGCATTTCCTTAATATGAATATTCTGAGGAGTTTAGATATGTGAATTTTATTTTTTGGATGTGAAACTAATGGAGTATAGGAAATAAATATTCATTTTTATTTGTATTTATTATAGAATTCATAATTGTTCTTTGCATTTTTATGTGATTTATAAAGGGTAATCTAAAAGCAGTATTACTAAATATTAGGTCTTTGTGTTGTTAAACAGAAGCTGTAAATCTAAGCAATATGAAAATCATATGTTGAAAATAATAATTTCAACATATATAAAGAAACAATTTCAAATTAATAAATTGTAGTAAAGTGTTTATATTTTAGGTTTTTATCTTTTAACTTGTTTTTTGATATCAAAATATATTGAAGCATTTATTAACCACTTCATGCAAGAGAAAATTCAGCCAATTTGTTATAATCCTGCTTTAGTTATATCTGAAATATATATATATATATATATATATTTATTTATTTATTTATATATATATATATATATATATATGATTTATCTTCTAGCAGTCAAGTCTATTTGTGATCTATCGGGCAAGCAAGAGAATAGAATAAAAATAGGGTGAAGCACACATATTTTGTTCTGAATTAAGGAAGCCACAGTATATCCCCCAGATTATTCCAATTTATTTTCATAGTTCACTTTCATTTTTAACCAATGCTCACACTTTATTTTCTTCCTTTTGCCAGAATGTTCTATTTGAAAGATGAACCCAATTACATTACACCCATTTTCAAAATTGACTGTTCCAAGATTTCTAGGTTCTAAGGCAATTTGTAGGAAACACAATATATGTTAGTAATCATAAGTGAAATACTTGAGTTTCCGTATTCAGGTTTCACAAAAATGTTTGTTAAAACACATGGATGTTGATATATGACATCATTCCTAGAAGAAATGATGATACCAATTGACAATAGAAAATTTCTGTATCACTTTTTAATTTGTTTTCTTCATTCAGATTCAGGATAAAACAATGGTAGCCAGTACAGAAAAATAATTCAAGCATGTCAATACAATTTAAATGCAGTAACTAGTGAAAAATCATGTTGATTCAGAGGTATAAATATTCTAGTCAAGCTTCATAATGGTTATGTGGTACGCACATTCTCATTAGCATAGTGGGAATTCATTGCTATTAATAACTTGTTCCTATGAAATGGGGCACTTTGGTTGTCATTTAAATGTTGTTTAAATATTCCCTTCAAGATACCAAATTTTTGAGAAAATCCATGTACTTAATGTATCTCATTACACTACAATAAATTAAGAATAGTAGGAAAATATGAAATCTGTTATTATTCCTCAGTGGTTCATTGTTTCAATACTGTAGAGAAACCTTAAACTAATCATACCTTATCCAGGTTTCAGTGTCTCCTTATTTTTCTTCTTAATGAGGCCCATGCTGATACTTTCAGTGTCACTGTGATTTGTGAAAACTTGGGAAAACCCACTTAGCAAGCAGCCTTTGTTTTTGAAACTGTGCCAAGATTTCTAGGCTTCTAAGCATAATTAAAGTTAATGAAGAAAAAAATTAATTGCTCTACTTAAAGGTGCTATTTAGGGGCTTGCAAAACTTGAACAAGTTGATATATGAGATACTCAATCTCTTAACAAACTGGAATGACTAATTTGACATGCAACTGCTCTGTATCTACACTTCCTCTGCCTCAGAATATCACATGCATTCTGGAAACTGCATAATGTTGGTAGTTCACCTATGCTTCCCACTGCTTTCATCCCTCTAATTTTCAGGGATGCTTTTTCTGGCATGCGTGACTATTCTGTCCACTGTAGAGTATGTGTCTGACTTCAGAACCAGGCATTCATTTATATATATGAAGGAATTCACTAAGAAAATAAATGTTTAAAAGATCTGCAAGATGAATGGAGTTCAGTATTCCAAGTAATTATAGAACAACAGGAACTCCTTTTTCTCAAAAAAGAAACATAAATGAAAATGATGTCTGTGAATACCTTTATTATTAATGCAAAAAATTGTGAAGAAATGATTATTGATAACTGTTACATGTGGTTTTAGAAAAGATAATGGTGTTGTTTGTATAAGAAGAGTGTGTTAAAAATAGCTAAAAGGGCATATTTATGCTCTTGATTTATTTCATATATTTGAGTAAATATTGTACATATAAAAACAATAATATATTTGAGTTTACATTGATTTATGCATATGTATATTACAAGAATATCATAGCCAATTAAAATGAGATGGTATTAATATAGGAAGAAAATAAAAATAGCAAGAGTTCTTCTTCCATCTACATTCATTTGTTCAGTATGAAAATTTCCTTTTAGTTATTCTAGTCTTTACTTCCTTTTGTCCTGAAAGTTATAAAACTTGTTCCATTTTTAAACTTTTTGAAATGAAATACTGTACAATGACATCTTTACTCAGTACTACATAGTTTTTGAAAACTGTGATTAGACTGATACAGAGACCTTAGAATATTTATTTCTGTTCTTTCCAGAAGGGATGATTTACTTTTTTCTAGTGGATTTCTTACTGAAGAATTTCATTTTTTTTAAATATTTTTCAAGCTCAGTTGTTTTAGAAATTGTACAAAAATCAGAAAACTTAGGAGATTCTCAATGACCCTGAGAGTCACTTTTATACTGTTGAGGTCATTTTTATTTCTTGACAATGAATAGAGATTGTGCCTGAATTTTGTGAAAAACAGATATATATTATGGAAAACAATATTAATATAACCCGGCTAATGTTTCTGCCAAATGTAATGCACTATTACTAAAAGTATCATTGATGAAAACATTATCATGCTTAAAGAAATAAAAATATACATAAGTTTTACATTAGAAAACATGTAGCTAGACATTTTCATTGCCATAGTAAGAACAAACTTGGATTATTTTCTCTGCTACAGTTATATAGTAATACGTTTGTCTAGGCTTTGTTTTTGTTCCTGGTGGGGCACCTCTAAACTCCTGTAATTTCTACAGAGATGTGTCTCTGTTACTCAAGGTGTGATCCACTGACCAACTATGGCTAACAAAATGACGAATCTTGCTCTTGTTCTTGGGATAGTGTATCCAAAAAAGATGACTAAGGGTGGGGAAAAGATAAACATGCCCAAAAGACCAACCATATAATTAGAAGTTGTGAATAGATTTCATTCATATATATATATATATATATATATATATATATATATATATATATATATATAATGGGGTGGTCACTTGGGATTGATTTTAATCAATTTGGCTAAGATTCAATCAATCACATTTATGGAATTGAACTGAAGCTTGGCTGAATTTCTGTGATTAACAATACACTGTGTATATTATAGATCAATGCACTGAGACTGTAATGGATCTTTTCTCCAAAGGGAGAAGATGCAGAAGTCTGGGAAGTCTGGAGCAGTCCCACACCTCGCTGTCTGTGATTCTTCATGGCCTGGATTTGTATCCTTTTTGCTGCAGTAGAACTATAATCAACAGTATAGCACTTTCCAGAGTTATATGAGTCCTTCCAGTGGATTATCATACCTGAGTGGTGAATGGGAAGCCCCCCATTCCGAACACATTGATCAGAAGGGTAGGTAGTCTGAGAGCACTTGAACTTACAGCTGGAATCTGAAGTGAGGGTTGTCATGTTGGGGGATTGTGCCCACTACCTGTGGAGTTCCCTGGTAGTTGTCAGAAGTCATTGCAGCTATCATGACAGTATTTATTTCCTGATTTATGTATTTTAAATCTGCAATTGGGCACAAGGTTTAGGACATACATATTATTATTCCCATTGTCAATTCAGAGGAATTTACTTCAACAGTGTATACCTTGTATTTGATTACTATAAATGCTACTTTGGATAACATGTTCTTCATAGGTAATAGAATCAGTCAAGATAAGCTTGATTTCCACACAACACTAAGTACTCTTGTCTTTTCCAGTTTAGTAGACTGCCCAACAGTTAGCAATTACTAAACACAATCTAATTGACTAAATGTTTGAGTCAGAATGAGTTAGATGTTTTTAAAGCAAATTTACTTTACAACTTGAAGGCATAATTTAATTCACTTGGTCAGGCTCTGTTAAAGATCTGAAAGACTTGGTGAAAATAAGCCGTGTACAGTATTATTTTTAATTGAAATTTCTCAGTAAAATAGAAAAATAATTAAAAACTGGGTAAAGGCAATTAGAAAATAGAATCAGGTTAATTTTGTCAACAAAATATTTACAAATGAATTACATCATCCCCTTAGTTTAGGCCAAGTATATTTCATATAGTTCAAAATTCAGTTAATAATCATTAATACCATATAATAACTTTTAAAAAGTTTAACTTCCTTTCATTCTTCAAGTATTAATTCTGGTTAATTAATTTATTATAACCTATGTACTTTGATTTTATTCTAATATTTTACTATATCTACTCTTATCCACATTCTTTGCATATCTGCTAATTATTTATCTAGTTACAGGGACCTTTTTGGGGGGCTAAGTGAAGAATTGCCTTGATTTGATTTTAATTTTTGCTTCAGTATGATTGAGAGTAGAGAGGATAAGTAATGTTGTTACTAGGAAAATCGGGGAATGAATAAGGCCATACATATAACATTGTAATGTGTAAAATATTAATAAACTTGAAAAGCATTGCTCAAACTATAAACAGAGATGGTGGTTCACTAAGACTTTATAACAGAAAAATCCATGAAAAGTTAATACATAATACTAACATTAAAAATTCAGTGTAATTTGATAAAACAAGGACCCAAATATAAAGATAGTTATATCTCATTCAAAACCGTTTAATTCAAAAAAAGAATAATTAAATTAGCATATCCAGAAGACAAAGCCCTCTACATTCTACAATAATTAATAAAAATTATATGAAGAATCTCATCTCTGAATGATTGATTTATGTTTCCTTTTTTAACAGGAATAAGTAATTTTTAAATTAAGGGATGTTCTATTAAATCAACTTTATGGAAATGCACAGTTTTATAAGTGCCAAATAAAAATGAACAAAATATTATTTACATAGAAAAAAATGCTAATTTCCTAGGAGCATCTGACATACCTTCATTGTCTAAAGCAGAACTTTAAATCCTTGTGTAGGATACAGAATTGAACTAACATAATTTTAGGTTAATATATTTCTATGTTAATTTTATCCACAATCAGTTCCACTGGTTTAATTCTTGTTACAATTAGAATACATAGAGAAAAAAGCAGCTAACACAAGTTTTTCATAGTATGAACATAAAAAATAAATATCCAAAAAATTATTTTTGTCTTAAGTATATATGTATGGATGCACTGTCTTACTAAGTGCCAAATACATTTTTAATTACAAAATATTTACATTTACAATTTTCTTTACACTAGTGTAATAAATTTTCCATCTTGATACCATTGAGGCTGTAAATTAAATGTGTAACTGAATAAAAGAAACAGAAGTTACTTCTGCAAAAGAGGGAGTATGCCATGATATTCTTTCTCATTTCAGTTCCAAAGCAATGGAACTCGCCATCTGTAGACTGAGACCTCTGAAACCATGCAGGCCAAATAAACTTTCTTCCTCTAAAATTGTTCTTGTCACGTGTTTTGGTTACAGAAATGAAAAAGCTAACTAAATCATCAAATTTGGTCACATGCTTAACTTAATGTATCAGTTTTTTTTGTAAATTGTGGTACAGAGGCTACTTAACTGATCTTGTTTTCTGTTGTTTCTTTTCTGAAAGCTAGGTGCAATATAATTTTGTTTTCTTCAAGTATTTAATAATTTTATTCTATGATTTCAGTGTAAGTTTTTTGTTTCCTTGATTGAAAATCCGAGTGAATGGGGTAATATGATCTGGAGAATCATAGAGAATTATTTTAACAAAGTGATCATTTCATGCTCTGTTTAATGGAAATCTAAACACCTAGGACTCCCCATTCAGATAAATATGTGGGATATTGACAGTTATGTTGTGTCACAGTAATTTCATCTTCATTCTGCACAGAGGTGAGCAAGATCCTTTGATTCCTGTAATTATAATTTTACCATGTATTTCTGAAGAATCATTGTTTTGTTTGTTGTACTTCCTTTTTATTCTCAGTAATTTATTGTTATCATTATTATTTCTGTAGGGTTATGTTGAAAATAGTTTTGTTTTGTTTTTGTTTTACAGTTTAATTGTCTCAATATATTGAACACATGTTTCTGTCTGGGGTGCTAATTTACACAATGTATTCATCCATTGCACTGCTTATGGAACTTGAATTGTTTCAAGTATATTTTTTGATGATGTTCACAATCTCATGCTTATTTGTCCCCACAAGCTAATGTTTCATAACTTTATTACATATGTAGGAAGAATAGTAGATTATATATTATAGACAAATACAAATTCACTACTATCAGTGAAATATACAAATTAACCATCTAAACATTAATGCATGCATTTGTTCCTTATGAGCATTTATACTTACTTATTTCCACATGATTCTATGTTGCTTTTTATCAATAATCATTGATATTGATCACTTAAAATTATCAAAATGATTATTGATAAAATATCAAAAGATTTATTGATACTGAAATAGTTTAATTAAAGATGTATTATTTTTAAATAGTAAGTTGATAATAATAGCTTATATTATGCATTCTTCATTGCTTATGAATATTTGTGGTTATGGTTTTTCATGATTTACATTTATATTTTGAACAAAAATATATGGAACATATGTCAGTAGATTACATTTAGTTAGTCGATGAAGATGAATAGTACTATGAGTAAAAGAAATGCTCATAATGTTATTTTAAAACTTCATTTCATACATACACTTTAAACTCTAACTTACTTTATAATTTTTCATAAACAAAAAGAATCATTACACTTCCATGCAATGCCATGCAGAATTACAATGAAATTGTTCTTTGGAAACACATTATAGTCCACATAAATTACCATCAATCATGTTACTTCAGTGACACTGAAGTAGAAAGTTTCATTTTAGCACACTCCATATAAAAAGCAGGAATTATTTGGAAAAGAGAATCAGGTACCAGCACTCTCATTTTAAAGAATATATTTTATGTACAGGAAGAATTGTCTCCACTGAAATTCTTCTCATTCTTTTCTTTATTTGAGGATAACATACCCTTCAAATGGATGAACAAATACCAAGAAAATATTTTTTTTTTCATTCTTAAAATAAAAAGTCAAGTTTATAATGTGAATCTTTAACTCATATTTAATGAAAAACTAACAAGGATATATGATGGAATGAAGTGTGTCATAGGAAAAAAAATAAATGGGTAAGTGGTTGAGGGATGGAAGGAAGAATTAATGATATATTACCTAGCCATTTTGACTTTGCACCCAGTAAAAATATAATTGCACTTACAAATAGATAACAAGAATGATTAAAATCTACCGACAGTTAATATGTTGAAATGGGTCCAATTTGGTTTAATAAAACCTTTCAGAACTTCATAGTTAATTTTCATGTCCTCCAAATACTTGTTTTTGAAAAATGTTATAATTCTTTATATGAAGTTAAAGTTTTAATGGTAAATTTTTATTATAGAACTTTAAAATGAAGTGAACACATTCATTTCAGTATGACTTTTAGCCTCCTTATCTCATGCCTGAGACATCTTTATTAAATCAAAATAATAGATAGTTATTTTATATATTTATGCAAAGGGGAAAACTGCTGAGTTTGAAGGGTTTGAATTTTACAACTACCATTTATTTTCCTGAAATAAAGGTATTACATTAAAATTGTTCTGTGGAAAGCCTTTTCTTTAATCTGAACTTCTGGCTTATCCCTAAATGTATGTATTCAAGGTCACATATACTTCAGCAACAACATACAATCCATATTTTCAGCATTGCTTATAAATTTTATTTTAAATAATAATTAATATCCTGAGAATTTGCTTTTTAGTATATAATATAATCCTTTCTATTTTATCACCTCTATTACCTATTGCAAACACTGAAGGGATATAAGGCTTAAGGTACATGAAAGCAAATCAGAGACGATAATTTAGTTCTCTCAAAAGCATCAGGCATACATGTTTTCAGGCTGAGAAGCATTAGGCCTTTGAATACTTAGAGCAATGTAAATGAAGGGAATTATTCAGGAGATTATGAAAAAGGATTAGTGGTAGAATTAGGCAGAATTGTGTGCCTCTGTACCTGCTTGATTACTCTTCACTCTTGGCTGCCTGAATGACAAAGATAAACCTGCTTCTACGTTATATCTTGTGAAGCTATTGAATGATTCAGGTTCTTTAAAAAAAAATTAGTAAAGTAGCAAAACTATAATGTCTTCACAGATTTTCCTCATGAGAACAAGAAAAAATATTATTGAAGGCATCATTACCTATAACACTATTATAATATTGTCAGCATTTTATGTGTATAATTAGCTATTGGTTTGATAAACTCAATTCCAAAATAAAGTGAAATATTAAGTACATCTAATGGACTTTCTCTTAACTCCAGTCTCTGGTAATAATTTCTGATATTCTTCTTTTGCAAAATTGACTATTGTTTACTTTTGTAGAATCCTTTTGGGAAATCTCACTAAAAGAGTGGTAGAATTAGTATGAAATAATAAAATGAACCTGAACTGATTGGAAAGGAAAAAAAAAGTTGGATTAATATTTGACAGAAAATGAGCAGAGCCCAATAGTCTTGCTTTCTGATTGACTGAATTAGATCAAGGCAGTTTTTCTTCACTGTGGCAACTGGGGCAATTGGTACCAATTATTAAGTCTTTAGCACTTCAGCATAAAGAAGACCAACCAGGGAAGTTATGTCAAACAGTCCTTTGAGGGTAGTAGTGGTTAATAAATTTGACATTAACTCCTTATCCACATGCCAGTGCATAAAATAAACAATTCTGATTTGATTATTGTTTGATCAAAAATAACATAAACATTACATAGAGAAAAAAAGATGTGGCATACAGAAGAAAACGCTAATGTAGGTAATTAGGATTCTTGATATTAATGTGATTTAGCTTTAAATTGTGCTACCATTATTTAACTATATAAAAGATTACTAATGAAGATTACTTGGAATTATTTCTTAAGTAACTTGTTTTACCACCTTTCCTGTATAGAAAGCAGTGCCATATTTTCATACAAATCACTCTCATCATTTTATCCAGCCCAATGAAAGAGAATTCATGGTCTTCCCCCAGTTCATCTGTTTGGACATTTTCAAAATTTCACAAGGTCTTACATTTTTAAGAGAAATGATGGTTGCCAATGTTTTAGAAGTCATATCTGTTTGGGATTGGTTCATTTACCCAACTTATACAACTCATTATGTAATGGTTTAAACTCCTCAAAAAACACTAGAGCAAACCATCAAGTAAGGTAGGTTTTCTAGGGCTCCTTCAAGTGAACTTCCTGAATGCACAAGTGTTCAGTATGTCTTACCCATCTCTCTTAAGGCTTGACTCTTGTCTTTCTGGCCCTAACAAGTCTGTAGTCCTCCATATCAAAATAGTATTCTGAGTGGGACCAACAGGGAAGGAAGTTCAAAAACAACATGCCATTTTACTCTACCACACTTCCCAGCACTGGTCACTATGGCATGTCTCTCAGGAATCACTATAAAATAGTTTCAGCTTACATCTTTATAAGGAGTCAGTTTTGTGTCACTTGGTGACCAATATCTTTAAGAGACACTAGAAAAGACTTTTGAGCTGGGTACATTGCTACTTACATTTGAATTAAAATTCTTCTCTCCTAAGAAGGAAAAATGGAAAAGTGAAATTTCTTCCCTATAATGACACTGGTGTTCAATAAATATTGCATGTCTGAATTCTGAAACTACTTTATTTGAATTACTTTTCTGACTGGCATGCCACTAATAGAATTAGAATTTTTCTGGGGTAGGATGTATTTTCATCAAAATCTTTATTCTATAATACACAAACCTTGGCTAACCTATGCTTAGAATGATTTGATCTCTATGTTGAATCTACACTCAGAATTGACCTTTAAACATGTTTATATTCAGAAATGGCCTTTAAAAAGGAAAACAATTTCATAAGCACCTTCTTGCCTGGAAAATAATCTCATTCTGGAAAGCCCAAATCATCACAAATGTGTTTCATTAAAATCATAGAGACAAAGAATCTTCTGGTAGATCATTTCTTAAATAGAATTTGTGGTCAACATTAATTAATCTACATTTAGCATTATTACTAATGTAGTCCTTGTACCAAGAAGATAACATATTTTAGTTAATAGAGGATAAACAGAATTTGAAAAACACAATGATAATTCATCATTCTGAAGAAACAGAAGATATTTGGCAAAATGCAGTTACAATTCATATTTTTGAAGGAGTTTTTCATATATACTGCTAAGAAAAATGTTTATCCATATGTAGAAAAATGAACTAAATCCTATTTCTCACCTTGCACAAAAATAAACTCAAAATGAATAAAAGATCTAGAATTAGACTGGAAGCAATGCAACTCATATGATATATGAAAACTTTAAGTAAATTTAAGAGATATCATTGCATAGCACTATATAATGAATCTAATTACACCGAGGGATTTATTGGGAAATATATTTTGTAATATTCAAAAAATAAGAGATGGGAAGACCTAAATGAAAAAAAGTTTTCAAATTTTCTGTTTTTGAAAGAATAAATTTTATAAATTCACATTCAACTTCTACCAAAATTCTAACTCATTTTCCCAATGTTATTTCATATATGTTGTATCATAAAGGAGAAAAACAAAAGTTTTAAAATTAATCTTAAGTCTCCATCAAAATAAAGACCACAGAGTTGGAATGCTATTTTATTATCAAAGAAAACTCCATAACAATATCCTTTCTCCATGTTTCAGAATTATTGTGGTTCTTCAATATTAATATTTTCAGCAAAATTTGCCACAGTAATAAAAAACATAAATATGTCCATCCATCAATTTGAATAATTTTTTTCAATTTTGAAATATTTTAGTTTGACTTTTGTTTTAGCGTTCAATTTCTTACAAAGTTTTCTTCATTATCAATTTGGTTGTAATGTTTCTTTCTTTTTAAAATTGCATTATATATTGGGCTGGGGATGTGGCTCAAACAGTAGTGCGCTCGCCCGGCATGTGTGTGGCCTGGGTTGGATCCTCAGCACCACCTACAAACAAAGATGTTGTGTCCGCCGAAAACTGAAAAATAAATATTAAAAATTCTCTCTCTCTCTTTCTCTCTCTCTCTCTTAAAAAATTGCATTATGTTATTCTGTGCTAGTTATTTTTAATATATTGATATTTTTAAACAACACAGTGCCTATAAAATAAGATACTACCAGCTGCTTCATGTGGAGAATGGAAGATATGGCAGGGATTCTTCCCTATTAGAATAAAATGTCTTGTAGCCCTAGGTCATTGTGGTAGCCTTGGGTGTGTGTGTGTATGTGTGTTCGTAGACAAAGTGAGAAATTTCTTGATCCCAACTATCAGAGATCTACAGCTACAGACTAAACTCCATGCATACTTTCACCCTTAGTATGCCATAATCTTCAAATTTCTTCTACAAAATGGTATTTTTATAGATTTTAGAAGTCATACATGTTTTATTGTAATAGATATTTACAAAATAAGATTTTTTATAGTTTTTGTCAATACAGTTGTGCAATTTATTTCCAGATTGTAAATGACTCCTAGAATATTAATAAATATTTTAATGAGATCTTTATCCCTTTTAAAGATCAATTTCCATTCCAGTCATCTTCTATTTTTAGCTTCATTGTTTCTGGGTTACTGTTTTATGCTGTATGAAGATTAAATCAAAGTCATTTTCAACTCCTTTCTCCTTTTCCTTCCTTTGGTATAAATTCAGGAAAGTGAAAATATATGACTCTCAAGCCTCAGTTTGAGCTAGAAGTGACCACTTATCAAAGTTCTTGTCATGTGATACAGGAAAAAAAGTCTCTGTGGAACCTTTTCCTCTATGATTAAAAGCCATCTCCTTTCCCCATTCTTTCTGCATAGACGGCAAATGTTCCTGGAGCTGCATTGCCACCATGAGGCTGAAGGGGAAAAAAGTTAACTGGTGTTTCAGAGGAAAGAAAGGATTCTGAGTTTGCCATAAGGTACTGGAGAATATGTGCCTTTAAGAAAGGACTGCTTCCAACACAAAATATGTAACAATTTTTGCTGTGCTAGAAGTCACTGAGTTAAGTATTATGAAACTTAATTGGTGTGCTTATCTAATTAATAAGATCTGGTGAATGGTTGGTTTGTATTTGGAGTGATGGGATTTTGAAGATTTTTTTTTTCAAGACTAGACACACAGTTGACTTAAGTAATTTTTGTTTGTAAAAAAAATTAATGAAACTAACTACTTTTTATTTATGTTGGTGATTGATGTTTTTTTTTTTTTTTTTTCAATTATCTATTTAATTGAAAGAACTTCCTGGAAATAATTGTCTCTTTGAGCTTTACTTTCCAAGCTTTTTTTTTTTTTTTTTTTTTTTTTATATTTTATTTTATTTTTTTTATTGTTGGTTGTTCAAAACATTACATAGTTCTTGATATATCATCTTTCACACTTTTCTTCAAGTGGGTTATGAACTCCCATTTTTAGCCCATATACAGATTGCAGAATCACATCAATTACACATCCATTGATTTACATATTGCCATACTAGTGTCTGTTGTATTCTGCTACATTTCCTATCCTCTACTATCCCCCCTCCCCTCCCCTCCCCACCCCTCTTCTCTCTCTACCCCCTCTACTGACCTTCATTTCTCCCCCTTGTATTATTTTTCCCTCTCCCCTCATTTCCTCTTGTATGTTCTTTTGTATAACCCTGAGGGTCTCCTTCCATTTCCATGCAATTTCCTTTTTCTCTCCCTTTCCCTCCCACCTCTCATCTCTGTTTAATGTTAATCTTCTTCTCATGCTCTTCGTCCCTACTCTGTTCTTAGTTACTCTCCTTATATCAAAGAAGACATTTGGCATTTGTTTTTTAGGGATTGGCTAGCTTCACTTAGCATAATCTGCTCTAGTGCCATCCATTTCCCTGCAAATTCTATGATTTTGTCATTTTTTAATGCAGAGTAATACTCCATTGTGTATAAATGCCACATTTTTTTAATCCATTCGTCTATTGAAGGGCATCTGGGTTGGTTCCACAGTCTTGCTATTGTGAATTTAGCTGCTATGAACATCGATGTAGCAGTGTCCCTGTAGCATGCTCTTTTTAGGTCTTTAGGGAATAGACCAAGAAGGGGAATAGCTGGGTCAAATGGTGGCTCCATTCCCAGCTTTCCAAGAAATCTCCATACTGCTTTCCAAATTGGCTGCACCAATTTGCAGTCCCACCAGCAATGAACAAGTGTACCCTTTTCCCCACATCCTCGCCAGCACTTGTTGTTGTTTGACTTCATAATGGCTGCCAATCTAACTGGAGTGAGATGGTATCTTAGGGTGGTTTTGATTTGCATTTCTCTGACTGCTAGAGATGGTGAGCATTTTTTCATGTACTTGTTGATTGATTGTATGTCCTCCTCTGAGAAGTGTCTATTCAGGTCTTTGGCCCATTTGTTGATTGGGTTGTTAGTTATCTTATTGTCTAATTTTTGGAGTTCTTTGTATACTCTGGATATTAGGGCTCTGTCTGAAGTGTGAGGAGTAAAGATTTGTTCCCAGGATGTAGGCTCTCTATTTACCTCTCTTATTGTTTCTTTAGCTGAGAAAAAACTTTTTAGTTTGAGTAAGTCCCATTTGTTGATTCTAGTTATTAACTTTTGTGCTATGGGTGTCCTATTGAGGAATTTGGAGCCCGACCCCACAGTATGTAGATCGTAGCCAACTTTTTCTTCTATCAGACGGCGTGTCTCTGATTTGATATCAAGCTCCTTGATCCATTTTGAATTAACTTTTGTGCATGGTGAGAGAAAGGGATTCAGTTTCATTTTGTTGCATATGGATTTCCAGTTTTCCCAGCACCATTTGTTGAAGATGCTATCCTTCCTCCATTGCATGCTTTTAGCCCCTTTATCAAATATAAGATAGTTGTAGTTTTGTGGATTGGTTTCTGTGTCCTCTATTCTGTACCATTGGTCCACCCGCCTGTTTTGGTACCAGTACCATGCTGTTTTTGTTACTATTGCTCTGTAGTATAGTTTGAAGTCTGGTATCGCTATACCGCCTGATTCACACTTCCTGCTTAGCATTGTTTTTGCTATTCTAGGTCTTTTATTTTTCCATATGAATTTCATGATTGCTTTCTCTATTTCTACAAGAAATGCCTTTGGGATTTTGATTGGCATTGCATTAAACCTATAGAGAACTTTTGGTAATATCGCCATTTTGATGATGTTAGTTCTGCCTATCCATGAACAGGGTATATTTTTCCATCTTCTAAGATCTTCTTCTATTTCTCTCTTTAGGGTTCTGTAGTTTTCATTGTATAAGTCTTTCACCTCTTTTGTTAGGTTGATTCCCAAGTATTTTATTTTTTTTGAAGATATTGTGAATGGAGTGGTTGTCCTCATTTCCATTTCAGAGGATTTGTCGCTGATATACAGGAATGCCTTTGATTTATGCGTGTTGATTTTATATCCTGCCACTTTGCTGAATTCATTTATTAGCTCTAATAGTTTCTTTGTAGAGCCTTTTCGGTCTCCTAGGTATAGAATCATATCATCTGCAAATAGTGATAATTTAAGTTCTTCTTTTCCTATTTTGATGCCTTTAATTTCTTTCGTCTGTCTAATTGCTGTGGCCAGTGTTTCGAGAACTATGTTGAACAGAAGTGGTGAGAGAGGGCATCCCTGTCTTGTTCCAGATTTTAGAGGGAATGCCTTCAATTTTTCTCCATTCAGAATGATGCTAGCCTGAGGCTTAGCATAGATTGCTTTTACAATATTGAGGTATGTTCCTGTTATCCCTAGTTTTTCTAGAGTTTTAAACATAAAGGGATGCTGTACTTTGTCGAATGCTTTTTCCGCATCTATCGAGATGATCATATGGTTCTTATTTTTAAGTCTATTGATGTGGTGAATAACATTTATTGATTTCCGTATATTGAACCAGCCTTGCATCCCAGGGATGAATCCTACTTGATCATGGTGCACAATTTTTTTGATATGTTTTTGTATCCGATTCGCCAGAATTTTATTGAGGATTTTTGCATCTAGGTTCATTAGAGATATTGGTCTGAAGTTTTCTTTCTTTGAAGTGTCTTTGTCTGGTTTAGGTATCAGGGTGATGTTGGCCTCGTAGAATGAATTTGGAAGTTCTCCCTCTTTTTCTATTTCCTGAAGTAGCTTGAAAAGTATTGGTATTAGTTCCTCTTTAAAGGTTTTGTAAAATTCTGCTGTATACCCATCCGGTCCCGGGCTTTTCTTAGTTGGTAGTCTTTTGATGGTTTCTTCTATTTCCTCAATTGATATTGGTCTGTTTAGGTTGTCTATATCCTCCTGACTCAAACTGGGCAGATCATATGACTTCAGAAATTTATCGATGCCTTCACTATCTTCTAATTTATTGGAGTATAAGGATTCAAAATAATTTTTGATTATCTTCTGTATTTCTGAAGTGTCTGTTGTGATATTGCCTTTTTCATCCCGTATGCTAGTAATTTGAGTTCTCTCTCTTCTTCTCTTCGCTAGCATGGCTAAGGGTCTGTCGATTTTGTTTATTTTTTCAAAGAACCAACTTTTAGTTTTGTCAATTTTTTCAATTGTTTCTTTTGTTTCGATTTCATTAATTTCAGCTCTGATTTTAATTATTTCTTGCCTTCTACTTCTTTTGCTGTTGTTTTGCTCTTCTTTTTCTAGGATTTTGAGATGAAGCATGAGATCATTTATTTGTTGGTTTTTTCTTTTTTTAAGGAATGAACTCCAAGCAATGAATTTTCCTCTTAGAACTGCTTTCAATGTGTCCCACAGATTCCGATATGTTGTGTCTGTGTTTTCATTAATCTCTAAGAATTTTTTAATTTCCTCCTTGATGTCTTCTATAACCCATTGATCATTCAGTAACCTATTGTTCATTCTCCAAGTGATGTATGCTTTTTCCTTCCTTCTTTTATCGTTGATTTTCAGTTTCATTCCATTATGATCAGATAGGATGCATGGTATTATCTCTACTCCTTTATATTGTCTAAGAGTTGCCCTGTGACATAATATATGATCTATTTTTGAGAAGGATCCATGTGCTGCTGAGAAAAAAGTGTAACTGCTTGATGTTGGGTGGTATATTCTATATATGTCAATTAAGTCTAGGTTGTTAATTGTGTTATTGAGTTCTATAGTTTCCTTATTCAACTTTTGTTTGGAAGATCTGTCCAGTGGCGAGAGAGGTGTGTTGAAGTCTCCCATGATTATTGTATGGTGGTCTATTAGACTCTTGAACTTGAGAAGAGTTTGTTTGATGAACATAGCTGCACCATTGTTTGGGGCATATATATTTATGATTGTTATGTCTTGTTGGTGTATGATTCCCTTAAGCAGTATGTAGTGTCCCTCTTTATCCCTTTTGATTAACTTTGGCTTGAAATCTATTTTATTTGATATGAGTATGGACACTCCTGCTTGTTTCCGAAGTCCATATGAGTGATATGATTTTTCCCAACCTTTCACCTTCAGCCTATGTATGTCTTTTCCTATCAAATGCGTCTCCTGTAGGCAGCATATTGTTGGGTCTTGTTTTGAGATCCATTCTACTAGCCTGTGTCTCTTAATTGGTGAGTTTAAGCCATTAACATTTAGGGTTATTATTGAGATATGGGTTGTTGTTCCAGCCATATTTGTTTATTTATGTTACTAAACATGGTTTGTTTTCCTCTTTGATTATCCCCCCCCCCTTTACTGTCCTACCTCCCACTGTTGGTTTTCATTGTTATTTTCCATTTCCTCTTCCTGTAATGTTTTGCCGAGGATGTTTTGAAGAGATGGTTTTCTAGCTGCATATTCTTTTAACTTTTGTTTATCGTGGGAGGTTTTAATTTCATCTTCCATCCTGAAGCTTAATTTCGCTGGATACACAATTCTTGGTTGGAACCCATTTTCTTTCAGTGTTTGAAATATGTTATTCCAGGATCTTCTAGCTTTCAGAGTCTGTGTTGAAAGATCAGCTGTTATCCTGATTGGCTTGCCCCTAAATGTAATCTGCTTCCTTTCTCTTGTAGCTTTTAAAATTCTCTCCTTATTCTGTATGTTGGGCATCTTCATTATAATGTGTCTAGGTGTGGATCTCTTATAATTTTGCACATTCGGCGTCCTGTAGGCTTCTAGAATTTGGGATTCTGTCTCATTCTTCAAGTCTGGGAAGTTTTCTCGTATTATTTCCTTGAATAAATTGCTCATTCCTTTGGTATGGAGTTCTATACCTTCCTGTATCCCAATGACTCTTAAGTTTGGTCTCTTAATGTTATCCCATATTTCTTGGATGTTCTGCTCATGGTTTCTTAACAATCTTGCTGAGCTGTCTATGTTCTTTTCAAGTTCAAATACTTTGTCTTCATTGTCTGATGTTCTATCTTCTAAGTGTTCTACTCTGCTGGTAGTACTCTCAATTGAGTTTTTAAGTTGGTTTATTGCTTCCTGCATTTCTAGGATTTCTGTTTGTTTGTTTTTTTATAACCTCTATCTCCCTGTATAGTTGATCCTTTGCTTCCTGGATTTGTTTGTGTAATTCCTTGTCGAAGTGATCTTTCATTGTCTGATTTTGCTGTCTAATTTCTTCCTTGATACTCCAGATCATCTGAAGCATATATATCCTGAATTCTTTATCTGACATTCCATCTGCTGCAGCTGTTACCTCTTCTAAAGTTGAGCTGACCTGCATTGCTTGTAGTCCTTTCTTTCCTTGTCTTTTCATACTGCTTGCGTTTCTTTCTTCTTGGTGAAACTGTTGTGTTTTTGAAAGTTTTTCCCCCCCTATATATTTATATTGCTCTTGTATAGTTGAAAAGTCTCCCTTGCAGGTGCGGGCAGGGGCTCAGCTCTGCCCCTCCTCCAATTGGTGTGAGGTGTCTACCACGCCCGCGGACCCCTGGGCCTGATCCCCCGTTCTGTCGCAGGTCTGCCTACCTTGCAGGTGGGGGCGGAGGCTCTGCCCTGCCCCTCCTATCACGCCCGGGGACCGCTAGGCCTGATCTGCAGGTTGGTCGCAGGTCTGCCCACCTTGCGGGCTGGGTGTCAGTTCCGCTCCGCCCCCACTCCAATTGGGGTCACTTGACCACCACACAGGCGGGCTGCTGGGCCTGATCTGGGCGCGGGCGAAGGCTCTGCTCTGCCCCTACTCCAGTTGGGATGAAGTGTGTACCACGCTGGCAGGCCGCTGGGCCTGATCCACCGGTCTGTTGCAGGTCTGCTTACCTTGCCGGCGCGGGCGGTGGCTCTGCCCTGCCCCTCCTACCACGCCTGCAGACCGCTGGGCCTGATCTGCAGGTTGGTTGGTCGCAGGTCTGCCTACTTTGCGGGTGCGGGCGGCAGCCCCTCTCCTCCCCTCTGGCTCTGCCCTGCCCCTCCTACCACGCCTGCAGACCGCTGGGCCTGATCTGCAGGTTGGTTGGTCGCAGGTCTGCCTACTTTGCGGGTGCGGGCGGCAGCCCCTCTCCTCCCCTCTGGCTCGACGACAAAGCGAGAGAGACTCGGGTATCTGTGACTCACCCTCCCTACCAGTGGACCAACTGTTTCCGTCGCCGCTGGCACCGATGAAGTTTTCACCTCGGCCGCTCTCCGATGACATCAGATCTCTGCCATGCTGGCATCCCCTGTTCTATGGCTGAATCCCATTTTCTTCTCTTCCAATAGGCGGAGCTGTGCCCTCTGAGCCGAGCTTCTGCCCTCTATGTGCTGACAGAAATCCCTGTACGGTGGCTCCTGGGAGCCTCTCAATCCTGTTAGTCCATAGCCCTTTCACTTATCCGGCCCCTCCCCCTGTTCCTCCTCCCAGCCAGCCAGCCAGGTCCTGTTCACCAGAGGCGGTTCCCCAAGGATCTGATTACACTTGCAGCCCCACCACGTGTCCTATATCCCGAACGATGAACACCCTCTCTGTCATTCAATTAAGCCCCAGTGCTGTGGTGGGGTGATCTGGGAACCAACAGTTTAATTTTTCCGGACCCCTTTGGTGGGCACGCCCCCAGAAACTGGCGGCTAAGATCTTGGGTGTCGCTGCTGGTGTTAAGGGGAGGTGGGGATCTGGAATCCCCTCTGCTTCCCTACAGACACACCCCCGGTGGTTTCCTGGCTGCTTGTATCTGGAGGGGGTGGGAGTCACACACCTGCTAATGTGGATTCCGCTGGGAAGGAATTCTGTCGGCGGAACTCTGGTGATGTCACCACTCTGCTATGGCGGGCCCCAGGCTCCTTGCCGGAGTGTCCGAAGGGAGGGGTGGGAATGGTCTGTCTGGTTGGTTTCAGCTCCCGGTTTGCTATTTCATGAAGGCTTGGCGAGAGACCTCTTCCTCGAGTCCCTGCACTGCTCCTGCTGCGCTGCGCCTCGGAGGCTATCCGCCCTGACGCGGGGGCCGCGTGCAGGCAGCTGACAGTCGCCGAGTCGCGCGGGCAGCGGCTGGCGGGTCTGGACCTCTGCGCTGCGTGGCGGAGATTCACTCGTCTAGCGCAGACTGTCACCTCCAAAAATCCTTCCAATTCCCGGCCGGTCTCTCTTTAGTGGAATTTTGCTAGGAGTTTCTCAGCAGGTCGAATCTAAGCGTATCCATGCGTCTCTCTGACCCCGTTGTTGAGGAGGTACTGAAAGCACTGCCTCCCCTCTCGCCGCCATGTTCTCACCCTCCAAGCTTTAAAATTAGCCAGTTTTCTGGAGTTCTTGATCCTCTTTTGTGTTTTTTCAAGTGCAGGACACTGTTCTTTGGCCACAGAGTCCCTGTCTTTGCATATATTAGTTGTCAGTATTTCTCACTCTGTTCATTTTTTGTAACTATCATTCACATTCTTTTAATAAGGATTTAGTTTAAAACATCATCTCTGGTGGTTGAATTTGCATTCTCTTTCTTGGTCTCATACTCTGTGTGTCCCAAAAAATCCTTACTGCTCTCTGTTCTTTTGTTTTAATCCATATTTACATTTGTCATCATTTTCTTCTGCTTTATGGATTTTATTTGACATTCCATGAAGTGCCAGTCTGCTGGAGATGAATCCTTTTAGTTCTTCAAGTCCCCAAAGTCTTCATTTAGCCTTGTTATTAAAAGATACTTTTAGTTGAGTATAGAATTCTAGATTCACATTTTTTTAGCACTTTGACCCACTGCCTTATTTTTTGACTGCTTTGAAAAAAGAATTCTGCTGTCATCCTTACTTTGTACCTTTTATGTAATGTGTCTTTATCCTCTGACTGCTTGTACATTTCTCTTTTTTACCAGTATATTCCAGCAATTTGATTATTATATGCAATGATTCAGGGTGATTTTATTTTATTTTATATACTTGGTTATCATGAACTTCTTGGATTTGTACATTTATAGTTCTCATGCAGTTTGGAGTATTTATATCCTTATTTACTCCAATAGCTTTTCTGACTAATGGAACTCCAATTACACCTACATATATCTACAATTCACTAATGAAAATATTTTTAAAATGCAGTCTATCCTTAATAACAGGAAGAAACAGTGGTCTCACTTATTATTCAGACTAGCTTAACCCATTCTCATGACTCAGGATTCCAAGTAACTGGGACTATAGATGCATGCTACTGTACCTGGCAAACTTTCTCCCTCTCCTCCTCTTCCTCTTCCTCATTCTCATTCTCTTTCTTCTTTCTTTCCTTCATTTGGATAGTTTCTATTAGCATATACTCATGTTCTGTAATCATATGCTTTTAAAAGTTCTACTTTGTTTTATGGGAATTTAAAAAAAGGGTTTGTTCTTTCAGTTGTCCTCAAACTAAAAGGCCCCTTTTCATAATTATTCTTATTAATATCTTTATAATAACAAATAGGTGAAAGTATAGATATAGGGGGACTCTCTATTTTCTGGCCATATTTTTTTCAGTAAACTTATATAACATTAAAAATAATTTGTGTTAATTAAAAATCTAGTCATTAAAAAATTGACTTCTAAATCTTATCAAATACAGGATGCTGCCAAAGTATACTTTTGTTCAACACAATCATTTAGGTTTTTTTATTAATATTTCTTTTTCCAAAAACTCTTGTGGAACATTTTAAAATACTTAAAAATATGTAATGTATTAGTCCAAACTCAAAATATCTAAGAAGTATACTTGTGTCAAATCATTTTACATGAAAAGATGTGGAAAGAACTGTGAATTCTTCTGTCATAGGGAGTAGTGAGTAGTGAGATGAGAGAACAAATGTATTAGATAACTTTATGCACATTATAAAAATAAATACAGTTTAAAACATTGTCCATTTTAAACAAAAACAAGAGACTAGTTGAATGCCTAAGACAATGAAGTAAAAAGTAGGTTTGGTACTAGAGCAAAAAGACTATTCAAATATAGATAATTGATAGCATAAGATTTAGCATGAGGAGAAGTAAGTTGGTAATATAGTCTTCATGGGTTGGCAGTTAATCTTTTTTTTTAATTGTAAGGTGATGATGACTAGAATAGAGAGAAGAAAGATAACTCTAAAAGAAACCATATGCATAGTGTCATTGTATGCTGAAGAATTTTTAACTACTATATATAAATACTCAGAACACTTCCAGGATGAAGGTATTTTGATAATCATCACTTTCCTGAGAAAATACAAAAGCAAAACATGTGAAGTGGTTTGCCCAAAGTCAACATATTCAATCAGTGTAAGAACTGGAATTTAAACCCAGACATACAGCAATGTTGTTTAACATGAATCCAATAAATTCAAATTAGAAATTATATTATGTATACAAACAAATATGCAAGAATAAATATCACTTGATGTATAACTACTATACAACAATAAAAATTTTCAAAACATATAAAATGAACTAGCTCATTTCAGTGAATGATAGGGAAAATTAAACTTTGAGCCTGGGCAATCTTCTTTGCCATGAATCAGAGGCAAAAGACTTATATACAGAGGCAAAAGACTTGAATAGGCTTTCAAAAAAGTACATAGCCAAAAACATGAAAATACAGTCTGAATAAAGAACCAACATTAAAGGTAAAAATAAAAATATACATAATATCAAGCATTGGTAAATATGTGGAGCAGTGGAAAATCTCAGGCTTCATTATTGGGTATGTGTATTAGTAACATCACTTTTGAAAATCAGCAACAACTGCTGAAGCTAAAAGTAATAATTCCTATAGCTATTGTAGACCTAGGTATATAACAGAAGTCTTCTTATATATTCATCAAAAGGACAACAATAGCTGCAATGATGGTGAAGGAAGAAGATATTACAGTTATAATTTGACTGAGCAGCAGAAAGTAATCAAGGCCAAATGTCCTCTAGTCAATTAGAAGTACGAATTTTATACACATGGGGAGATACTCTAAAAGAAGCATTTGTGTGGTGTGCAATATGGCCATGTTTGGTTGTATGATAATTACTGCTCCAAACAATACAAGTAGAACCCCAAGAAGATGACTTAAGTCTCTTCTGTTTCACATTTTGGGTGAGTGATTTTATAAGTTCAGTGCTGATGAATTATTCATACCCTCATAAAGAAAAATATTTAATATTGATCAAAGAAATTTCATATTATGATCAATTGAATGGGGGAGAATATTTTCTTTGTGCAAAACTGTCAGGGAATGGAAGTCAAAGAAGAGAAGCCACAGGTTATAATTATTCACATTGAAAAAAAATAAAACAAAAAAAAGAAAAAAAAAGAAGGAAGGAAGGACTTCTATAAAGACCTTTAAAAAGAAAATCCTCCTTTTGAGAAGATACAGTGATTTGATTTTTATGGCATATTCATACATGTTCTCTAAATTTACAGAATATAAATTTTTGTATAAAGTATGATGTTCAGAAATGGAAAATCAGGTCATAACTTTGGTCAATGTCCTCTACATATTTAAACTTTAAAGAATTCTTCAGTTCTTGGGAGTAGTTATGTTCCCTTCTTTGTTAATTTCCTTCTGTAATCAGGTATCCAGACTCTTCCAATGGAATGACAGCTTTCCATTTCGGTCCTAGAAGGGATCGCTGATGTAAGCTTGGAAAAACGTAATAATTTGTGAAAATAACATTTCAAAAACAAAGAATGAGAATATTGATTTATTTGTAAAGTGTCGAAACTTTAAAGGAACTTGCTGGCCCTCAATTGTTGAATGGACCAATGGACTAGGGGACACTCATACAAGGGAAAATTATTCACGAGACATGAACAAGTTTATACTAAACACAGCACAACAAATGTTTTTTCATGATGAAATATTTCAGAAATATAACAATATATAAATTTATTTCTTTTTTATATAAAACTAAAATGCAAAGAGAGTTCAGAGTGTTGGCAATATTCATTTCCCTGTTCTAGGATCTGTGTACAGGTTGAGTCTGTGAAGTGACTATGATATAATCATATGATTTGTGAAAATTTATCTGTCTGAATCAAATGAAAATTTACCTGAATATTAAAATTCAAGTTTAAAAACTCGTATGGAAATTACAAAAGATTCTTTGGTATTTTTTTTTTCATTGGAACATAATCTAAATATAATAAACAAAAAGTTGAAACTACAATCACATAAACTATATGGAATATACTTCAGGAGCAATAAAGGATTGACAAAATTGTTATTCAATGAGTTTATAAGAGGACAGCATAGTTTATAAATAATATTATTAAAGCTAAACTTGAACAAATATGTATTATTTTCTTAATGGATGATGATGACAGCATGAATGAAATTCATTGTGCTAGTCAAATTCAAATGCATATGATGAGTTTTAAATGAACACATACACGTACACACACACAAACATATGCATCACAGTTAAAGGATGTGGTATTAAAGATAAAAAGATAACTAAGCAAATCTTTTTACAAAGTGTCTAAAATGATTTATTCCAGAGAAATATTAAGTTTATTTTAATTAAAAAAAATATTATCCAAGTTAATAAATATTGTAAACTATTCAATTTGAAACACTACATATAATTACCCAAAAACAATTGAAAAAAGAGGACTATGTTTCCTTTGACATAGAATATATTAAATATATTTTACCCTGTGTTTTTCATATAATCACTGATTTTGAAGGACATTTAAATAGAACAAGTCTTCAATATCAGCAAAAATAATGAAACATTTGATGATCCCATGTAAACTTTCACTATTTTGGATTGACTTAGGAAAAAGACTTTTGTAATGTGAAGGGCAATTGCATTATATCATAATAATGATAGTCTAGACCTGCAGAATAAAACTGTATTTTAAAACTATATTAGCTAATAATTTAATCTGTCATTGTAGTGGGAAAGCAATCAAGAGGATATGTAACAAGAAGGTTTATCTATAACCTACAAAAATAAAGCCCAGATACTAGACAGAATTTTGTTTGAAAGGCATGGTTTGTCAAATAAATATAATTGTGTGTAAAATTAAATGATCAAATTTCACATGTGTAATATGAAACTAGAGGTCTGAGGTCTAGCTTTCTTTTGAGGTCAAATCACAGCTCTCCCTCTGGCAGGACAGTTGATCTTTGGCAAATAGGTTAATATTAAATTTGATATAAATATAAGCTATAAGTTAATTAAAATTAATATTAATAATTAATTTATATACCAATGATAAAAAGCATGACGTGCATTGCTGATTTCAATCCATTTTAGCATAATTTTCAGAAACAATATTATAGACAAATTACTATGTTAAATAAAAAGTTTAGAAGGATCTTTAACAATAGATCTAGAAATCCTAAATGAGTATAAAATGATTCTAAAGTTGACCAATATAACAATACAATTAAGAAAGCAATTCCCTAAAACACTGTTTTGATTATTTGCAATGTACTAGACACCTGTATCCACAGTGTACTTGAGAGTAAACACTAGTTGTATTCATCTAGGCATGCCTAAATAATTTCAATGATATATCAATGAAAAAATATATCTTAAGAATTTTTGGTGAGAGATAGGATAGCATATGCAATTTTTCTGCCTGTTTGAAAGATTTTTGACTAATTGTTTGCAATTCAAATTTATTAAACTTCCTATTATATTAAAGCATCAGTATTTCACAAAATGAAAATTGTATTCCATTTTTGTTTTATTTTAAAATATCATTTACAAATATTTAAAAATGTCATATATCTGTTTAACTAAAATTTTGGGTTTTTTTCTATAATTTTCAAACATTATGAAATTTATTGAAAACAATTTAAATGGATGTTCATAAGCATTAAAGCTTTAAAAAAAAGTCTTATTTTTTTGTGGGGAGGCTAAAGCATTTATTCAAATACCTGTCAGTTCTTTTTCAATTTAACAAAACTTGTGAAATGTCATTAAGAATAATAACAAAATATATCTCAGAAATTGCTTCTCTCCAAAGAAACTCATCTGTTTTTCATTTTTCACTATGTCATTTGTACATTTAAGGAGACATCTGACAGTGAAGGGGCTCTCTGCAGTTATTGTATTGCAGGTGCTTAATTGTCTAGGACAGTCACTTATCCATGAAATAAGAGCCCAAATGGCCTGTAGTTTCAGTAGTTTCCCCAAACACAGAAAAAGAATTGCCAACAGTTAGAGATAGCTGAATCATATTTAGCTGTTAATTAGGGAGCATTATATATCTCATTCATATCACACAGTTGAGTATTGCTGCCTTATAAAAGATGTCTCATCAAATTTCTGAAACCTATGAATGGTATCTTATTTAGAAAAGGAATATCTGTAGAATGATAAAGATCTTGAAAAACTGGAGATAATCCTGAATTTTGGAGGTTGATTATAAATTGAAGAATTGTCCTCATAAGAGAAGGGAAGAGGGAGAATTCAAACAGAAAAAAAAAAAAAAACAGAATACCTAGAAGGAAGTGATGTCAAGAAAAACATAGAAAATGATAAAGTGGGCTGTGAACCATGGAATTCCAAGGATTGGAGGCATTCATCAGAAGTTGGGAGAGAGTCATGGGGCAGTCTACATAGGACCTATCAAGGGAGTGCATGTCTGCCAAAGTCTTATTTTCAGATTTCAGAACTTCAAACTAAGAGATTTCTACTGATTTAAGTCAACAGTTTGTAACAATTTGTCACAGCAGTTATTAGAAAACTAACAGATCCTAAGTTATCTCAGAAGCAGAGAGTATTCACCTAATTTTCTGTTAATGTTTTCATCTTCTGCCCTTTTATAGGTTTATTTGTGAATTCAGATACAACAATTGCATCCTTATAAATTACACACTAAATTTGCAAAAGGAAAACAAATTTCCAAAAATGTGGCCAGCTGAAAACATAGGAATCCAAGATAGACATCATAGTATATGTAAACATTTACAATATATATTTAAACACATCAAATTACACAAAAACATTATCAAATTTGACATAGTTCACTTAAGAGAATGAATAAATACAACTGTTTCTTAAAAAATAAAATAAATTTAAATCACAACTTCCTAAGACATGCATATTTGGTATTTCATATGTGGTTAAAACAATCAATGTGATTTACTATACATCATTCTAAATTTACAACAAACTGTTGTTTTGTTTTTAATAATATTAGAATAATAATTTAATTAAATCACACTTATTGAAAGTCCCAGTTATTTTATATAATTCATGTTTTTGCAGTTAGTACTTTTTTTGAGTTAGAAACATATTTCATTTACCAATTTGTTAGTTTAATTTAAAACTGTTACAAATTTAGACGAGCAGTTCTCACGCATTATGGTCTAAGGACCCTGTTTGGAGTCTTAAAAATTATTGAGAAATCCAGAGTTTTTTATTTAGGGGGGTTATATCCATCAGTGTTCACCATACTGTAATTTACGACTGAAGCATTTTAAAAATATTTATTCATCATGTGTTTTTTAAAATAATAATAAAACTTTTGCATGCTTATATGAGAAACACATTTCTAATTTTACAAAACTATCTCTATTTCAAAACAAAATGTGGTGAGAACAGTGACATTGTTTAACAGTTTTGCAAATCCCCCTTTTTAAATTTGTTTATACATGACAGTAGAATGCATTTTGACACATTGTACCCAAATGGACTCTACATGGTAATGAGTGCCACTAGTAATGTAATCACACATGTCTATAGGGTAATAATGTCTGTTTCATTCTACCATCCTTCCCATCCCCACCACCTCACCACTTCCCTCACTCCCCTCTGCACAATCAAAAGTTTCTTTATTGTCTCCTAACCCCCAATGTGGATAAGCATCCAATTATCAGAGAAAACATTTGGCCTTTGGTTTTGGGGGTTTGGCTTATTTCACTTACCGTAATATTCTCTAGTTCCATCCATTTACTGGCAAGTACCATAATTTTATTCTTCTTTAAGGCTGAGTAATAGTTCATTGTGTATATATACCAGAGTTTCTCTATTCATCTGTTGAAGGGCATCTAGGTTGGTTCCACAGTTTATTGTGAATCAAGCTGTCATAAACATTGATGTGGCTGTATCACTATATATGCTAATTTTAAGTCATTTGAGTATAGCCCAAGGAGTGGGATTTCTGGGTCAAATGGTGGTTCCATTCTAAGTTTTTTAGGAATACCCATACTGCTTTCCAGAATGGTTGCACCAATTTGCAGTCCCACCAACAATGTATGAGTTTTCCTTGCCAATATTTATTATTGCTTGTATTCTTGATAAAATTGCCATTCTGACTGAAGATGAAATCTTAGAATAGTTTTAATTTACATTTGTCTAATTGCTAGAGGTATTGAACATTTTTTATATATTTGTTGATTGATTGTATTTCTTCTTCTATCAGTACCAATAAATCAAATGCATTTCTACACAGAAGTGATGAAGTCACTGAAAAAGAAATTAGGAAAACTACCCCATTCACAATAGCCACAAAAATAAAAATCTTGGGAATCAAACTCAAAAAAGAGGTGAAAGATCTATACAATGAAAACTACAGCACACTAAAGAAAGAAATTGAAGAAGACCTTAGAAGATGGAAAGATCTCCTGTGCTCTTGGATAGATAGAATTAATATTGGCAAAATGCCCATACTACCAAAACTGCCATATAGATTTTATGCAATTCCTATTAAAATCCTGATGACATTTTTCACAGAACTATAAAAAGCAATCATGAAATTCATTTGGAAAAATAAGAAACCCAAAATAGCCAAAGCAATCCAATCCTTCGCAAGTAGAGTGAAGCAGGAGGCATCACAATATCAGACCTTAAACTATGCTACAGAGCAGTAGTAACAAAAGCAGCATGGTATTAGCACCAAAATTGAAATGTAGACCAACCAATAGTTATTTCAAATTATTCCCATCCAATGGGTTATTTCACTGATGAGGTTACAGCCTTTATAAACTAATCATTTCACCTATAAAAATTGGTGTATTGGTATCATATTCCCAACACATGAACTTTTCGAGGGACACTTCATATCCAAACCAGAAGAAAACCGAACACTTTAACTCAAACACCCTTAAGAGTTAAGGACTATTAATGAAAGAATTATCCAATGAAGACTATATCTTGGTGACCAGATTTTCATCTGAAGCCACTTCTTTATTTTAGTTAATATTCTGTGTGTACATGATAAGCAATAACCAAAAATTACTCATGAATTTTTTATAGTTGTACCTACATGTTTATATTTATTAAAACTTTAAAAAGCTCAAAAAAGGATTTGAATTTTTCACTATAAATAATTATTAAAAATATATATTAACCTTCATTTGAATATTATGTAACTTATACATGTCTTGAAAAATAACATGTACTATTTTATGTTTCAGTTAAAATTTAAAAGAAAAAACATTTAGGGGAATGCAGAGGACCAAAATTGAATAAATGATCTTTCATTAATCTCTCCATGGCTTATTTCTCCGTATAAGTGATTGTCACAAATTATGGAGCCTTTTCTACCAGCATCAACACCATCCAAGAACTAAACTGGAAACTATGAGAATGGTGCCCAGAAATCCATGTTTTAACAATTTAATGATTTTAGTGATACTGATATAGAATAAAGCTTGAGGGTTACTGCTCTATATAAAGAAAATTTTTTAATTACATAACATATTACCTAAAATTTCTACAATGTCTTCTCAATTACAAAAGTTCAATATTATTATTAATTTCAGTGACACATGCCGTGTTATAGGTAGGTTTTTCTCTTCTTTTCTTAATTATATTATTGAAATATCTTTGATAGCACAATATCAGTAAGCTGCTACTTTCTACCAAATAGTCATGAAACATCAATTAGGATCATTATTTGGTACAACTAAAAATTCTAGGCTTTGCTCCCCACAGGACCTTTAACTGTGAACTTTTCTTTATCATTTGTTTTTAGGTTGTTTTTGTTTGTTTGTTTTGTTTTTTGTATCTTTTTTCCTTTTGTTCTTTGTTGGTGTTGCTGTTGCTAATGTTTTTCCATTTTCATCAAATTGCTTCAGTTCTCTGCAGAAAATTTCACTTCCTATATCCCAGAGAGACTGTCAGAAAAGGCAAAAATCTGCATCAACTGCTACTTTTACTTCATTTTCTGTAAAAAAAAAAAAAAAGGAAAAAAAAAGTCATTCTTTGTTCTGTTTGAGGTTAATCTCTCCAACTGAGTCTTGATCACATGCTTTAATAGATCCACCTAGATTTTGCTTCATTAGCTATTCCTTTATTTTCTTTCTTTCTCTAGCTTCTTTCTATCAGGAATTAGATATAGTTTCATTGCACTTTTATAATTTAATTAACCACAGCATAATTTTTCTGGAAAATATATGGAGAAAAATAATTATTATTATATTTTATTTGGAAAACAGATATAATTTAGTCCAAAATGCACAAAGAAAAAATCTCTAGGGTTATGAAAGACAGTGAGAGTGATTAAGCATTGCCAGGAGTAATGCTCAAAAGGTAAGTTCAGAAAGAAAAAGTGGATATGTTAGAACTTCAAATGAACCACTAGTAGAGCAAAATACATGTATCTGCGAACAAAAACAAATGAAAATCCTCATCACTGTAAGATCAGAAATCAGTAATAAGAAAACATGTGAAAGCAAATTAGGGGTTCCACAAGTTCAGGATTTTTGTCTGACTTTTACTTTATTTTCCACCAATATGAAGTCATTGTTTGGGCAAGTACCTAATGTAATATAATATGCTTAGCATAAAACTTTTCACCGAGTTACCTCACCAGCTAAGAAACAACAGAACTATTGGCCAAGCATGAGAGGGATACAGAATGGGTTGTAGAGGAAGAAGTAGTGGTATATTGTTTACAACTTTACAAAATACTTCAGAAGAAAAAATTGTACCTCATCTCACTGATTCTCTTTTTGTGAGCTAGAAAACTGAGGATTTAAATAAATTTTTATGAAAACCACTCTTTCTAAAATCTAAATCTGAAAGTAAACACAGCTCTCATAATTTAATCAAAAGAATCTACTAGGGATATAATTTTCCAGAGTGAAAAAGGAGAAAATCTATTTTTTAAAAAGTAAAATCTCATATTTCTTTAACTATAATTTTAAGAAAACACATTTTAAAGTATTAATCCCATTATAAAATATTTTTTAATAAATTTTATTTAATACATAGAGATGTCAATTTGCAATGGTCAAGGTAATAAACCACTTTCCACAAAATGAAAAACATAATGCTTACAATGCCATATTTCTTATTTATTTTACAATAGAAATTAAGTTGAAAGCATAATACAGTTTTACAATTGCTACTTTACTCCCACATGAGGTATGACATTTTATCCAAAATGCCTTAAAGCTTTAAAATTACAGAAGATTAACATCCATGAATTTTAAATTTATTTATTAGTAAAAGTACTAATATAGAGATGTCAAAGAGGAAAATAATATAAAATGACAAGATATTTCAAAATTTCAACAGTCCAACAACCTGGATAAAGAAATTGGGAAGAAGTTTATTAGAAACTTTACAAAATGCTTTAAATAATTATAATTATATTCCTAGTGTTTATATTTTCTTAAATAAAATTGGGATAAATTTAAATGCATCATATCTTAATAATTTTAATTCTATAAAGAAAAATCAAGATTTACCAATACAGCAATGGAAATCATCTTACTGACTACTTACCTCATTGCTAATAATGTGTTAGATAATTCTTGGTTCTTTTGTGTATGATGACTAAATCAAAGATCTATCTCCACTTTTTCTTCCTTGATTTTATTTGAAACCTAAACAGCAAGAGAGAGGGAGCTTTGGTTTAATTTTCATTTTTGAAGAAATAAGAGCACAGAATAACAATAGATAAAAATAAAGAATAAAAAAGTCAGTTTGAGTATTGGTTTCATTTTATATTATTTTTCTTTTTCACATCTTTGTATTAGTACATTTACTAATAAATAAATTTAAAATTTATGGTGTTAATCTTCTGTAATTTTAAAGCATTAATGTATTTTGGATAAAATTTTATACCTCATGGGAGTAAAAAAGCAATTGTAAAACTAACTGTTTTATGCTTTCAAGTTAATTTCTTTAGTAAAATCAATAAAAAATATAGCTTTGTAAGCATCATGTTTTTCATTTGTAGAAAGTGGTCATCAACAGAAAAAAAAGTGGTGGATATTTCAAACTCAAAGTTACATTTTCCAACAGTCCAGGTAAATAAAAAAGAAAACATTGCAGTAGAAAGTGCTATAAACCTCTTCACTATTTTAGAGAACTGCCCAAAATCTCATTTAAACAAGTAATTTATAGCCCCAGAGCTATTATATTGAAGAAGTAGCATATAAGTCTAATATATGTATTAAATATAATATATAAAATAATAACATTATTTAATTAAAATGTTGAGATTTCATTTTTAGTAAGTTGATTTAATAAATCTGATGATGAAAAGTTCTGTTTAAGGCTACATTGCAGAAGCCTATTCTGATGTCTTTTGTCAGTGTATTCTTAAAGTCTTCTAAAACATACTTTTAACTTTGTTCTATAATTTAGAACACTGTGCATCCAAGAATTGCCCAACTAGAAGAGGCTGTATTCTGAAACTGACGACTAAGATAGAGTAAATATGTGACACAGATGTATTAAGTGATTCTTGCACAATGCTGGCAGACTCTAACAGATGTAGGGTGACCCTGAGTAAGACACAGAAATTTTTCTACTGTTTAGTGACCCAAATATTGCCTTCTTTGTGAATAATGTAAGAAAGTGTGGTCTTTGACTACCAGAATTCTGTTACTTTCATATATTTTGTCATATAAAATTGACAATTATGTTAATCAAGGTTTTGGTGTACTGAAATCATAATTATGCAATAAATTGTGTCTTTATTTACATATACACATACACAAATAGCAAGATTTAGAAGATAATTTAAGGTCATAAATACAATCCTTTGAAAGCATTTTACTTTCTTAAAATTGGTAAGTTGTTCTTGTTACAAGAACAACAGTGACAACAAGGGAAGATTTACATAGATCTGATCTGAAAAGTGTATTGTTGCCATTCTAAATTTTACTAAACTGTGCTTTGTGATTGTGGTTCTGAGTTGTGGTTCACTTCTGACAGTGTATATATAAGTCAATGCAGCTGTCTCATTATCTAATAAAATTACACATACATTAACTGTCTTTTAGCTGACAAAATGTAGATACAGGATCAACAGTATGGGCAGACATTCTGTATGTAAAATACAAGATGTTTGTTACTGAAAACTTCCTTTATTATGTGAAGAACAATTTGAAGATATTCTGATGCACAGTGGAACTCCCCTGTAATCCAAGCAGTTTGGGAGACTGAAACAGAAGGGTCACAAGTTTCAGGCCAAACTCAGCAATTTAGTGAGGCCCTAATCCTCAGTAAATTCAATCTCGAGTACATACATCCCCAACCACCATACAAAAACAACAGAAGAAAGAAAATATTTGGATATTATTTTTTTTGTATGGTAATTATAAATGTGGCCTAATTTAGGATGTTTTTCTGAAGTATGGTATGGTGTACTTGTTTAACATTGAACTTAAAATAAAATCAAAATTTAGTACGTCTGGAATGCGACTAGTCCCTCTAGCTTTTGTGACACAGATAGTAAGTACTACCATTCAGAAGTCAAACTGAGCTCAATGATTCACATGTTAATCAGGCAGGCTTATCATTAAAAAGCCAATTGATCTGAGCCTACAGTCTGATTATTGTAAGAATTGAGAAAAGTAAACAAATTTCAATAAATAAATCCAAATCTGGAAAAACAAATGGTTATTATCTCCAGAGACAGATGTTTCAAGCAGCTTCTTAATGGTTGTTAAAGAATATTATCCTCTCTAAGCTTCTTCCTCAACAAAATAGAACTAAAGGATTGAAATAGGTGGCCAAGATAAAAACATTAACATATTGTTTGGTATACAGAGCAGCTTATTTCACTTAATTATAAAAATTACTAAAATGACTGCATATTGTCTTTCAGACTTAGGCTTTAATCACTTCCTATCTTTTGTTTTGTTTTTTGTTTTGACTTCATGGATTCTGAAGAGTGTATTTATTATATTTTTATTTCTCATTATACTTTCACAAGATGGAGCTTATATTAATTACATGTCTATCTTCACATACATCATTCACATCAGAATGTATTAATTTTAAAATGTATTAAATTATTTTAAAATTTAAAATAATTTTTAATTGAACTCTGAGTATGTGCAAGAAATTACACCATGTATTTGATAAAAATATGATTCATAAAATCTCCATTGTCAGTCCATCGACAAAGAGACAAACATAGACTAAAATAACTATTAGATGATGTGTTTATTTAGCAATGGAGATGTATAGGCATGCCTTTTCTCAGAGTTATGTATTCACATTTTGCTAATTCACTCAATACTTCAAATTGCATTTGAGTATCCACTATATGCACATATTGAGGAAGTGATCTGTTGGATAAAGCTGATAAGTACAACTAGGATGAAAACCTGAATATTTCAATTTAAGAATAATTCTCAATCCAATTAGATACATTTATAAGAACTATTTTTCCATAATCAACTTATTGTCTATATATTGGCAATAAATACAAAATAATATGTAAAATGTAACATATACTATAACATAAAACTATAAATTGTTTAGAAACAAATTTAGAAAATTATGTAGTACAATATAATTGGGAAAAATTAAGACATAAAGAAATGGAGAAATATCTACTCATTGTCATCACCAAGAACATATATGCAAGACTGCAAAGGAAAGCCACAGGCTAGAGCCCTGGATTATTCAAATGTTTAGGTACACAGGAAAAGAGGATCCACCATTAAATGAGACAAAGATGTTGGGAAAAGTATAAACGGCAGCCATACCCCAGAGAAAAAACCCCAACATGGCGCCTAAGCACCTCTTCTTCCTACCTTCTTCTTTTCTGCAGTGGCACGAAAAGTTCCCGCCCGTGTGAACTCTCCCGCCGGCGCCAATTTCAAATCTCGCTGGCGGGGAACCTTAGCCCCAATGAGAACTAATTCCTGGGCTCCGGAGCTGATATCTGAAAGAACTTGCCAATAAACGGGTTGCCTGCCATTTATCTAAACCCTACCATCTCCCCCTTAGTTCTATATAAGCACACTGCTTTTTGCAATAAAATTGGACTTCTCCCGGCGAAGTGTCTTTGCGTGGGGAATTCTTTCAAAAGAAAAATTAGTTAAATTAGTAAGAATTGAGTGAGGTTAAATGTGTTATCATGAAAGCCAATTAGTATTTATGTTTTATTATGCTTTTATTGGTACATTACAATTGTATATAATACTAAAATTCATTGTGACATATTCATTAAATGCACATAATATAATTAGATTAATTTTATTCCTGAGTACCATCTATTTCCCTTTCTCACCTTCCTCTATTTTATAGTGTTCCTTCTAATTTCATAAGAGTCCCCCATTATTGTTTCCTTTTTTTTTCTAGATTCCAGATAAAAGAGAAATCGTACGTCTGTTAACTCTCTGAGTATGACCTATTTTGATTAACATAATGTTCTCAAGTTCCTTATATTTTACTGCAAATAACATAAATTTATTTTTCTTTTTTAGATGAATAAAATTTCGTTTTCCATATATACCACATTTTCTTTATCCAGTCATCTAATGATGGACATCTAGTTTGATTTCATAACTTGGGTATTGTGAACTGCACTATTTTATATAAATATCGAAAAGTGGTATAGCTGAGTCATATGGCAGTTCTATTAGTAGACCTTTGAAGAACTTCCATACATATTTCCATAGTGATTATACTAATTTACAATTCCACCAACAGTAAGTGTTCATCTTTCTCCAAATCCTTGCCACATTTACTACAGTTTGCGTTCTTGATGACTGTAGTTTAACCCAGATAAAAATGTGAGTATAGATTTGATTTACACTTCCCTTTTAAAGCTGTTGAATATGTTTTTCATATGTTTAGTCAATAAATATTTCAAGGATAAGGAAAGAATTACTCCTATGAAGCTGCTGATAAGTCCAAATGATGAATAATAAGCATTCACCACTGGTTTTATGGTGTACTTTTACATTGTCACTGTACATATGAAGGTGATTAAAAATTAGCATGGTGTTTTGTTTTGGATATAAATTTTTCCCTGATTATACAAGTATATTCAGATGTAAAGATATTAGATTATGAAAGCTGTAACCTTGTCAATTCAATCAAGTATAAATGGACTAAGTAGGTAGTAACTAAGGAGATGGGGCATGGCTGGAGAAGGTGGGTCACTGAAAGGACTGTTCTCCCTGCAACTCCTTGTTTTTTTCTGCAGCTCCTTCTTCAATCTCTGCTTCCTTAGACTTCCATGCACTGGGGCAGTCACCTCATCTGGGCTGTTCTCCCTTGATGTGCTTGCTACATGGATCTAGAGCAATGGAGTTAGCCATCTATGTCTAAGACTTCAGAAACCATGAGTCCCAAATAAACTTTTCCTCCTCTAAGTTGTTCTTATTGGGTGTTTTGTTCACAGTTGACTAAAATACATTGGATGTTTAAAAAAGAATAAATTTATTTTTTATTTTTTTTTTGCTTTTTTCTCTAAAAGAAGGTAGTTAATCTAAGTGGTAAACTCAGAGGGGAAAAATGTCCTGAAAACTTTTTGTAATAATGTGTGTTTATTTATGGGGACTTTTCAGTATTGGAAAGATGGTAATAATACAAAAAGATAGTAGAGGATTTAGTGAACATATGTCCCTGAGTAGAAAAAAGACATACAATCTAAATTTAGAGAATTTTTTTTTCTTAGCTAGTTATTTGGACATTTGCAAAGTAAAAATAAGAATAATGATGTGTATGACAGAGATACATGGATGCATATTTCATGGAAATGCAATAATAGATATTCTGTTATAATAACCTTAATTTACTGAACAAAATAGAAAATTATTTTTCATTTAAGAGTGAGAAAACGAGATATAGTTGAGGAAGAAAATGCACATAATATTTGTGTAGAAGATTGAAGAAATGAGTGGACTGGGAAAGTTCTAGTAAGATTATAAAAAATACTAAATAGCTCTTGAGCATATTCATAAAGAATGTAAAATGAAAATGCTTATACTGTATAAAAAGTGAAGATATATTTAAAATGTACTTTATTCTTTAAAAGTAGGTTACAAAAATATATCTATGAATAAAATTATATCATAAATTCTATACCAAGGCTAGAAATAAGTATTTATTGTCAATTTGATAATGAACTGTGAATATGTTTCTTCTCTTTATATGAAGGACATATGTGTTTATTTTATTTTTTAAAGAGAGAGAGAAGAGAGAGAATTTTTTAATATTTATTTTTCAGTTTTCAGTGGACACAACATCTTTATTTTATTTTATGTGGTGCTGATGATCAAACCCAGTGCCCTGCGCATGCCAGGTGAGCATGTTACCACTTGAGCCACATCCCCAGTCCATATGTGTTTATTTTAATAATCTTTTTTTTGTAATTTTATAATAAGTGAAAATGCATTTTTGTGATTAACCCATTAATAATTTTGGCCTTAATGAATAAATACATTAGAAAAGATTAAAAAAATTATTAATGGGTTAATCACAAAATTGCATTTTCACTTTTATTATAAAATTTTAAAAAAAGATTATTAAAATAAACACATATGTCCTTCATCAAAGTTTAACAGCTACTATCATTTCCTTTATTTATTCTCTTTTGTCTCTAATATAACTATAAATATAGATATTCCAATACTTTAATCTTAAATATTTACCTTTTATCTTCTAAACATGACATTCTCTTGCTTAACTACCATGTTGTTATCATTGTGAAATATATAGTAATTTCAGAATTTGGTCTAAAAATTCTGTACTATACCCCAAATTTCTCCACTTTTTCAAAATAATTTTTGAAAACTAGATATATGATATTACTTACTCAAATAAAGTATAGAAATGTAACCAATTATCAATAATTTACAACAACATTTTAAAAACTAGAAGTCACCAAGTACCACCCCCATACACCCATATAGGAGTCAAGGCCCAAGTTAGGCCCAGGACCTACCAACCCACACCAAAGCATGCCAGATAGAGCACTAATTTCCAGGATATATAAAGAACTCAAAAATCAAACAACCCAATCAATAAATGGGCTAAGGAGCTGAATTAACACTTCTCAGAAGAAGATATACAATAGATCAACAAATATATGAAAAAAATATTCAACATCCCTAGTAATTACAAAAATGTAAATTAAAATCACTCTAAGATTTTATCTCACACTAGTCAGAATGGAACTTATAAAGAATACACAAAACAATAAGTGTTGGCAAGAATGTGGGGAAAAAGGTGCAATCGTACATTGCTGGTGGACTGCAAATTGGTGCAACCACTCTGGAAAGAAGTATAGAGATTCCCTAGGAAGCCTGGAATGGAACCACCATTTGACCCAACTACCACAATCCTTAGTCTATAACCAAAGGACTTAAAATCAGCATACTATAGTAATACAACTAAATCAATATTTATAGCAGCTTAATTAATTCACAATAGCTAAACTGTGGAACCAACATATACACCCTTCAATAGATAAATGGATAAAGAAACTGTGGTATATATACACAAATATATACACAATGGAATATGACTCAGAATTAAAAGAGAATAAAATTATGGTGTTTTCAGCGAAATGGATGGAGTTGGAGAATATCATGCTAAACAAAGTAAGCCAATCCTAAAAAACCGAAGGTTAAATGTTCTCTCTGTTAAGTGGCTGCTGATCCATTTTGCGGGGAGGGGCATGGGGAAAATGGAGGAACTTTGTGCAATGGGGAGGAAGAGAAGGGAAAGGGTAGTGGGGGCAGAAAAGATGTTGGAATGAGATAGACATTATTACCTTAGGTGCATGTATGACAGCATATAGGGTACAATGCTATATCATATACAGCCAGAAATGATAAATTGTGCTGTAATTGTTTACGATGAATCCAAATTCATTCTGCTGTCATGTATACCTAATTAGAATTAATAAATAAATTTAAAAACAAAAATGGAAGTCATCTCCCATTAGTTGGCTGTGAATCCAATTTAGTAATCAAAGGAAGCATTTTTAAAATAATGAAATATAGAAGGAAATAGAGAAGATAGGGAAAGAAAGACAAAATAAAGACCAAAAATTAATACTTAAAATAAAGCTAAATATAATTTTCACACTTGTTTTAGGATTTCTGATCTAAACCACCAAAATAAACATGGATGTGTATATTTGTGTGTGTAATTTGACATTATTATCTGTAAAATCACATATCACCATTTTGAAAAATCTCTTTTAGCTTCAATTCACACGTCTCACCTTCAATACTTAGAAATACTTTGGGCAAGCAAATTTAAAGATTTAGAGTCCAAGAATCATTTATATTCATTTACTTAATTTAGCTTACTTTGATTATGTGCAATAAGTAAACTTATTGACATTATTTATTCTATGTGTATCCTTTTGCTGACATCTCAGCACCCACACCAATGTACCACAGGCATGCAGAGAAGAGATAAAGTGGTGGGAAGAATAGACAATTATAATAATTCTAAAACTCATGTTGTGGTTCATTATTGTCCATATTATATAAAACCACACTTCGGTTATTTTTATTTTTAAAACTCATAAGCATTTCAACAATTATTCTCTTATAAAGTTTAATGTATGTATGTGAGCAAAAGAAAACACAAATAAACCAAAAATCATCTGAAAAACTCTTAATCACCCAGCACATTTTATGGTACAAATATACTGTCATATTTTACAGAGAAACAATTTTTGGAAATGGAATATTTTAGTTGAAAACAATTTCTTTTCAAAAGTCTTTTGTTATGCATCATTAAATAGAAATTATAAAAAATTGTTCCTATCTATATTCCTGTTAATCAAAGAAAAGGGCTATTTCTGGAAGCCTCATTAATACTGCTTGAATTTACTGATTTATTTTTCTATCTATAAAATGTGTCATTGTTCACTATTATTTGGACTTACATTTCTTGTTAGGTGAAATTTCAACTACAACAAATGAAAAATACTCTTTCTCTTACCTATGCATAATGAAAAATTAATAAGATTTTTTCATAATTGATTTCAAATATTACTAAATATCAAATTTTAAACTATGCTCATGAGGAATAAAGTAGTTACATGTTTTTTCATCTACTCATCAACTTTATTAAAGATTTTTAAAAGATACACGAAATAATATATTATTTTAACTGAGTACTAACATTAAGCAAAGTTATTATTTTTAGAACCTACTTTATTTTGAATTGGAAATAAGTTACTGCATGTGCATTGATTATGTTTATCACTATCATATCTACCATTTATATATTTATATTGATAACTGAAATTGTTCAGTAACAAGATTTTCAGGTATCAGTGCTAGTATTATGTCATATTTGTTAAAGAAATCCTTTGTTTCAAACTTTGAGTAGGATAAAATGTATAAAAGTAATAAAATACTTAAGATTTTTTTGTTTTATTTTTGGTGTCAGTACTGAATTTTAGGCCTTGTACTATTTAAGTATTCTTTGCCATATATTCCATCTTTATTAGTTATTTTTTTATTTAAAATATCTTATGTACCTTTCCTTCTCTCTTTATATCTGTTTTGTTATTCTCATTTCATTTTCTTGTTTTTAAATTTAATCCTTAGGTATTCATATTTTCTTTTTTCTTCTATGTTAAGCTTCCCTATGATCAGAATGATTTAGAGCAGATTCATATGTTTGGATATTTTCCCATCTCAATTTAAAAGTCATTTTCATATAATTCATAACTGACATCAGGGTGTCCTCTTGCTCTGAGCTATTAAAATATGTATGTTCAAGAGTCTAAATTTTGGTGTATTTTTTTTCTAACTTAATGCACTTTGGTCAATTTGATATGAATGCATTTTGTCAATGTTCACAATTTTATTATTCTAATTTATACCATTGCATATATTTTTGACAACTTCATTAAAGATGTTTAAAAGATATACTAAATAATGGCCTAATTTTCTTTTACTTTCCATTTCTCTTGGTATTTCAAAATAGGTTGCATGTATTATACATTGAAATGTAATGTTATTGCATTTTCACTTCTACACACAAAACTTAAACATGGTTCAGATTAAATTCTAGAAATTTGTTAATATAATAGAAAGCATTTAGGATGATTCTTTAATCTCTTTTACTTTTTCATAATTCTAAATTTCCTTATCTTTTTTTACTTTAATGCCCCATGTATCTTGAACTTATGTGGTGTTGAGGATCAAACTCAGGGCCTCACACATCAGAGACAAGCACTCTACCACTGAGCCACAACCCCAGCCCTTGAAATTTTTATAGAAGTTATTTGCAGGTTATAAATTGATTTTCTCTTAGTCATGCCCAAAGACCTTTGTATCATTTACTTTGACCAATTATAGTTCCTTTATGTTTGTTTTAGATATCCTTTTCAGAGTAGAAGCACTAACTTTAATCTATAAATTTAGTTTTACCATAAATATCTTTGCTTAATCACAAAATTCTCAACAATAGTAGCATTTTAGACATTAAATCTTTCCTAAAGAAATAACAATTTTTTATTATAAAATTAGAGGAAACATAAAGTTAAGTGATATTCAGGTTATTTTAATATAAAATATTAATTCTGCTAGATATTTAAAACTACATGGAATTACAGAGGGAATTTCTACTGATTTTTCTAGAGGAAAAAAAAAAGAATATATATTTAGGCAAAGACATAACAACAGGATATTGATTTTTTTTCTTTATTTTTCATAAGTAAACTCTTTTCTTAAAATTATTGAACTAAAGCAATTCAACTAGTCAGGTATGGTGGCACATGCCTGTAATCCCCAAGGTTCAGGAGGCTGAGAAAGGAGGATCACATATTTCAGGCCAGCTTCTGCATCATAGCAAGACTGTCTCAAATATAAAAATAAAAATGAGCTGGGAATGTAGCTCAGTGGTAGAATTTCCCTGGTTTAAATCTGCAATACTATAAAAAAAAAAGAGGGGAGGGGAGATAAAAAAGTATTTCTTTTCTCATAGAATTTCAATATGGTCTAAATTGCAAAGTGTTAGTTTTAATGTAGTTTTGCATTTATTATTTAAAGCAGAGTAGATTAACTGTGACATTTAGCTTTTTGTTAAGTATTTACACACTTATTATCATTTAATATAAAAATCAGCACAGAAGGCATACATTTTTCTTACCTAACTTGGCCTCTAGGATGAACTTTATTATTTTTTTTGTTGTTTTTCGAATTGTTTTACTGATTTTGTTTTCAATGTTTTAGATTAAAATATATAAGATAAAAGAATGTCATGAATATTTTAATAAATTAATATAGAATTTTAAAAATCTGGATCTAGGATGAATATCTATTAAAGATATTATAAAGATAAGTATAAAGGTTTAAAAGGAAAAGGAAGGAAAAAAGTTATTGTCTTCACCTTTGAAAGTCTTTCTTTGAGATATCAATAAAATATCAGATTTATTTTAAATCTATTATTATTAAACATTTAAAAAATACATGTGAAATGAAATATGTGTATTGTTGTAAACTACATAAGAATTTAAAATTCGTATTTTATCCATAGCATATAAAGTTTCATGGAATAAATGACTGACATGAACAATAATTTTGCACTTCATGTGAGAATCAGGAGTTGATTTTAACATAAAGAGTTTAATATAAAGCATTAATTTTTATTTAAGACATGGACTTTGAGTAATAATAATGTGTTAATGTAGGAATGTAGATTCATTAATGACAAAGTATCAGTGTAGTTGATAGAGAATACTGTGAACTATGGAGTCAGGAGATTTATAGTAACTATATTTTCTGCTGTATTTTGCTGTGAACTTAAAACTGCTGAAAAAAAAAGTCTTATTTAAAAATATAAAGACCAATTCAAGTATTTTTTTAATGATCATGAAAACTATCACACAAAATTTCTGTTGAGATTGACTCCCCACAATACACTAACAAAAATAAGGCCTTTATACTCTATTTAGAAGATAATTTAGCATTCACTTTATATCTTTTTTTCTGATATAAGTTGAATTTAGTTTTAATGCTGAATAAAATAATTTTATAAGAGGTGAATAACTTGAAACCACTTAAGTGAAGCACAATATTTTCCCATTAACTATATATACTGTTTAAAGTTGCATATTTTCTCTGTTTTTAAATGCTATAATTATAAGTTACATTCAGCATACACACAAGGTGATTTCATTGTCACATAGAGGTAATTCTGAAATAAATTCATATGCCATTCCTGGTCTTATGCAGACTACAATGTACTCTTTTACTTTTTTTTTTTTTTTTGCTTAGCTATTCTGCATAGTGATTAATGTGTCCAGCAGAAACAACCTCTATTGACTAAGTCACTCTGTAGAGTAGCCACAGATGATTGCATTGATTAAAAACAGCAGGAATAGATCTGAGACCATATGGAACGCAGAACCAATATGAAATCATTTCTACCTGAATTTTTAATCAAAGCAATCATTTGTGGCTGTTTCACTACTGACCCAGTCAGTAGAGATTGTTTCTGCTAGACATATTAATCATTATGCAGAACTAAAACCAAAAAGTAAAACAAGAGTTAATGCATGTTGCAGGCTGCGTGAAAGCAGGAATGGACTATGCATGGACTTTAGAATTGCCTCTATCTGGCAATGGAATCACCTTGTTCTGCTAATTATATACCATGAATGTACTTCATAATTATAGACTTTCAAAACAGAAAAGATCCAATTGTAAACAGTACAGTTAAAGTGAAAATGTTATGAGTTATTACACACTAGAATAGTTTTCAGGTAATTCACCTCCTATGAAATGACTCAACTCAGGATTAATAGCCTACTGCTCTCTTTTCCAGGATCATTTGTCTTCTGGATTCTGTTTAAGTTCAGTCAGTGCAAGTCATAGACAGGAGATTGGAAGGCAGAAGAAAGGGAGAAGTCAAGATGTTTCTGACATGATCTCTTGGGGGCAACTGTTAACTGTTACTTAAATTTAACTGAGAGTTTTAAGTGTTATCTGGCAACGCCAGCTCAAAATGCCATCACTACTTCTGAATCTTCTCTGTGGCTTCAGTTTGAAGAATCTCCTGTCTTTGTCTCTTTAGCATAATGTTGGCAGCAGATAAATGCACATTGCTAATTCCTGTGTTTCCTCACCATTCTTTTTGGCTGATTACCTCTAACATCAATAAAATTGATGTTAAAACTATGTAAAAAAATTCTTATAATAAATCACCTCTATCTTAAATATTCAGAATTATTTATTCTTTTTTCATTGATCCCAGAAGGAATGTTTAGCACACTAAAAGGAAAAACAAAAAAAAAAAATGATGTGTATATGACAGCATCAAAATTAATAATATTGAATCAGTAGAAGATATCCAATAGAAAACTGAGGAGATAGAAAACAATAGGAGACAGATGTGATAAAAATTTTGAAAGTTTCATATCAAAATCAATACTTAGCATTTAACAACTTCTGTAAATTATAAACTTAGGGTATGCAATTGTGCTATGAATATGAGTAGACAATTCCTAAAAAATAAAACTATAAGTAAGTGTATGAGTAGATATTTGGCTATACAATGATCTAAGTAATAAACCCTCAAGGAACAATAAAATACCACTTCAAGCTGTTAAGAGAGATGGGTAAGAATTAAAAATTCACATAATCTTTAATCTGACTTACCCAGAAAAGAGAACATGACCTTATTTTCTGGATTCTAGTTGTTATTTCAAAAGAAACTTTCACAATGCCAGAAAACTTGAGATCTAACAAATGAAGGAGGATGTTCTTAAACTTCCCATTGTGGACACAAGATAGCACCAGCTTAAAAGAGACAAGTGATGGTATTTACATCATAAATAGGAAACAGAGCTGGGAAATTGCTGACAGCTTTGTCACTGTCACGATTGAAAGTCCATATGAGCTGGGAGCAGTGGCTCATGCCTGTAATCCCAGAAGTTTAGAAGGTTGAGGCAGAAGGATCACAAGTTCAAAGCAAGCCTCAGCAACTTAATGAGGGAGTAGGCAATTCAGAGAGACTCTGTCTGAGTTCAATACCCAGGAAGGAAGGAAAAAGGAAGTCAGTCAGTCCACGTGACATCAGAATTACATCTCCCAGAAACACCAATTTACCGCATGGGAATGTACTGTGGCCATTGAATCTATCCTTTAGCATTATTTTTTATTTGAAAATAGTATCGGAGGCCAACTGTATTTTGCCAGCTTCAGCCATAAAAGTAGACACATTAGAACAATTTGCATAGATTTCAAAATGTCCTAAAAATTAATTTGCTAGTGTGGTTCTTAGTACTCAGGAAACATTGTACTGACATTGAACCACTTGTTACAAGAATATTTTAAAGGATGCAAATGAGTAGCCAGATAAAGTGATTCATAGGCTGAGGTCTGGGAGAGGGTAATGGTTAATTTGAATTGTCAACATTATTGGATTAAGAGAAGTGGATGATTAAGAGCCTTATGGGTGTGTCAATTAGGATGTGTCTAGGAATGATTGGCATGTGGGAGAGCCAATGGAAATTGAGACCCTCCCTAAGTATGGGCAGCACCATCTAATAGGATGATGGCTCAGATAGAATAAAATTTGGAGGAACAAGGAAACCGCAGCAGATGCAAGCTTGGGTTTTTTTCAATGGGTTCTTGATTATACTTCAATCCCTCTGAGGATATAAGACTCTGGCTTCTTCACTCTTCCAAAGCAGACTCTAGAAGACTTTGGTCTCACACATGGATAGCACTATTGATCCTCTTCTTCTGAGGCTTCAGTCTCCACTTGAACTGACTAGCTACTGGTTCTTCCAGCTATCCAACTTACACATGGCTATTGTGGACTATCCACCATAAGCCAAACTAACAAGTCTCTTTTTTATAGTTATACTTCCTGATGATTCTGTTCCTCTAGAGAACCCTGACTAATGCAGACAGTCTCAGGCTCAGGAATTTTCAGCCTTGTAACATAGAGGTCTACCATACTCCTGACATGCATGTTTGTTCTTGCCCACCATTTTAGAAGTTCTGTGACTACAGTCCTTTAGGACTTCTTTTTGTTTGTTTGTTTGTTTGTCTGTTTGGTTTTGAAGGCTTCATTATGTAGGCGTGATTGATAACATCACTGACCACTTGTAATTAGTTCAACTTTCAGCAACTCTACTTTCCCTCGCAATGGCAGGTGGGACTGAAAGTTCTAGCCCTCTATTTACATGGTTGGTTCCCATGGAAAATAGTCCCCATTCTGAGGTTTATCCAGGGCTCTACCAAGAGTTTCCTCACTAGAATAGAAAATACTTCTCTCACCCAGGAAATTCCAAAGTTTTAAAAGTGAGTGCAGGAATTAGGAGAAGCATGAATTTCAAATTAATCATAATATCACAGGAAGCAAATAATCTCATATTTAATTTTAGTTATCTATAAAATTTTTCAAATTAAATATTCTGTACATAATCAAAACTTCCTACTTATATTAATTGATGCATTATTAATAGAGTAATAAGAGAAACATCTGTTATAATAAGATACTTCATTTCAAAGATTTTCTTTTTTGATATCCTTTTTTTTGTTAATATTGTATTTTCATTGCTTGATTATAAATGAAATAAGTACGATAAAATAAATTAAATCATCCAAATAAAATTTCACTTCTGTTATGGATGCAATCAGTTAGGCTACACTTTCACTCTCATGATGAGATTTTTAAAAATTCAAGATAAATTGGTGAATGAATGAAACCCTAATAATCTGATAGACAATGAGAAGATCCTTTCATGGATGTATAGCAAGATATTGTAACTTTAGATACTGAGTGTGTGTGGTGGCAAGAATAGAAGGTGTCTGCCAAAGATTGCTGAGAAATTACAGTGCATTTGGAAAATTTAAATGAGATATTAGTCTATTTAAGAATCATTTTCTTTACCTTTTCTCTCACCCTGCACAAAAATCATCTCAAAATGGATCAAAGACTTAAGAATTAGACCAAAAACCCTACAACTCCTAGAAAAAAAATGTATATAGAGAGAGTCAACACTGCAGCATATATACACAGGCAATGATTTCTCAATAGGACACCTAAAGCTCAGGAAATAATGCCAAGATTTAGGGTATGAGATGACATCATCATTAAAACTTCTGCACAGCAAAGGAAAAAAATAAAAATGTGAATAGAGAACCTACAGAATGGAAAACTTTGCTAGCTAGAGGATTAATATCTAGAATATGTAAGTAACTCAAAAAACTTAATATATAAACCCAATTAATAAATGATCAAATGAATTAAAAAGACAATTCTCAAAAAAAATAATGTAAATGGCCAACAAATATATGAAAAAATGTTCAACATCATTAGCAATTAGGGAAGTGCAAATCAAATCTACCCCGAGTTTTTATCTCACACTAGTCAGAATGGCAGTCACCAAGAATAAAAATAATAATAAATTTGGGAGAGGATGTGGATAAAAAAAGCAAAGTCTTGTTTTTTGTTTTTTGTTTTGTGTACCAGAGATTGAACCTGGTATCAGGGGTGCTTAGCCACTGAATCATATCCCCAGCCCTTCTAAGTTTTTATTTTGAAACAGGGTCTCACCAAGTTTATAAGTTTCTTGCTAAATTGTTGAGGCTGGCTTTGAACTTTTGATCTTCCTGCCTTAGGCACCTGAGCCTCTGGGATCATAGGGGTGCATCACTGCATCTGGAAAAAGGAACATTTTTACACTATTGGTGAGACTCCAAATCAGGAAAACCATTATGGAAGTTAGTATGGACATTCCTCAAAAATAAGGAATGGAATAATCATATGACCCAGCTGTAACACTTCTTAGGATTTGTCCTAAAGAATTAAATTCAGCATACTAAATGATAAATACATACCATGTTTATAGCAGCACAATTTCAATACTCAAACTATGTAATGAATCTAGGTGTTCATCAATGGATAAATGGGAAAAATAAAATGCGGTATATATACACAATGGAGTTTTATTCAGTCATGAAGACAAATGAACTTATGTCATTTGTGAGAAAATGAAAGAAACTTTAGAATTACATTGAACAAAATTAGCCAAACTCTGAAGGTCAAATGTCATATATTTTCTCTTCTGTGTGGAAGCTAGAGAAAAAAAAAAGGGAAAAATGGGAGAATCTCATGAAAAATGGAAGAGAGATTAGTAGAATAGAGGAGAGGGACTGGGGGAAGGAGGAAAGAAGAGATAGGGGAAATACTAGGGAATGAATCTTGCCAAATTATATTGTTATATTTTGGGAATGTATGAATATGTAACAGCAAACCCATCATTATAATGCACCAATAAAAATATGTGACTAAAAAGAGTCATCATCTGTTAATATTTCCAAAAGAAAGGAACAGATGACTTAAGGGATTTTTTTCTGTCTTTATTTTTTAACTAGTTTGTGGACATGTTTATTTTCTTTCAGCGTTTTTTAATACAGAAATACAGCCACATCAACATATATAGCAGCTCAATTCACAATGGCCAAACTATGGAACCAACCAAGGTGCCCCACAACAGATGAATGGATAAAGAAAATGTGATATGTATACACAATGAAATATTACTCAATCATAAAAAGAGTGAAATTTTGACATTTGCCAGTAAATGAATGGAACGGGAGAATATCACACTAATTGAAATAATCCAATCACACACACACACACACACACACACACACAAAGGCTGAATGTTTTCTCTGATGTGTAGAAGCTAAGACAGGGTAGGAACGGGAAGATTAGAAGTTTATTTGAAAAGAGAAAGGGAAATGAAGGGAAGGGAGTGGGATTGAAATAGGAAAGACAGTACAATGAATCGAGCATAACTTTCCTATTCTTATATATGAATACATGATCAGTGTAATTCCACATCAGAAAGAACACCAAAATAATTATATATTTAGACCAAAAACTTAAAAATCTAATTTTGAACTATAATTTTAAATCTTAAAACATTAGATTTTCTTATGTAGGAAATGGACTCCAGTACAACATACTTAGTCTTTTCCAAAGGTACCACTTTACATTTAATAAATTTAAGTTAAAGAAGTCCATTGTTTTTATAGTTTACCTTCATGATTAATAAAATCAAAATATATAATTTATGTTATCATTTTTCCCCAAACCATACTGGCTTTTGTTCCTCATGGAATTTTATCAGCTATACTGTATTTGTACTATATACCATGAAATAAGATATCACTATCATCTACCTTCTACCATTTACACATCAAGAAGGAGCAAGAAGAGGAAAAGCAGTGCTTGTACATTTGCCTTCACCTTGTGGACAAAGATAGTTATCAAATTCTCTGTTCTATTCATTAAGCTACATAATGTATATAAACTGTGACCTAAGAAAGTCTCTGTCCAGATAATGTGAGAGACAAATTTTACCATTTTGCATATGAAGAAGGTTCATCATAATCTCCCTTCAAAGAACAACACAAACTTTACAATTTTAAGTGTACTGTCACTCTTTTCACTTTCTCATCTACACTATAAATTTTGCAGTGTCAGGATGTCAAACCTCTCATTCTAGAAATAAAAGTTAAATCCAAAAATAAATCTAAAATTGATTACATACCAAACTATTCTATGTGCATGAATATATATATCACAATATATACAGAATATATCACAATGAATTTTACTTTTATGTATAACTATGGTGCACCAGTTTAAAGAAATAATTAATCTGAAATGTTGATTAAAGAAAAACTGAGATAGATTATAATCTGAAGCCAAAGTCACTACTGTTGATTTACTTAACCATTGTCTTCACATCATAAATTAAGACTTCATTAAATACTATTAAGGATGCATTATCATTAAATACTATCAAGGATGCATTAACAATGAACCACAGAGGTGGCTCTGTTTCCCAGGGCTAGCCCCAAAGCAAATCAGCTACATCAATTCAGACATGATTTTTACCATTTGAACTAATATCAAGAAGTTCTTTACATTTGTTATTGCTGTAAAGTCCAGAACAAGAGGGAAACTCTGTAAAACCGAGTTTCTGTGGCTTGACACAGATTATGGCAAAAATGACTAGAAACAAATAGTTTACTGTCCATAGAATAAATTAATGTCTCTATCTTTGTCAAGGAGTTTCACTTTAAGGGGGAGGGCCTGTTCTGGATTTTGGTGTGTCTTGTAATTATAATTATCATTAAATTTATTCTGTTTCATAAATTTAGGGGTAGCACAGGTGTACTTAGTATGCATGTACCTCCTTTGTGAGAGTGGCTGTTACTTCATCTAAAATTACTGAACATGACATTCTACCACAAACCTGTCTAGTAAATCTCAGTTGAACACAGTACATGTTTTAAAGAACCCAAAGAGAGAGAAAATAGGACAAAAGCTGCATTTAGAGCCCCGTGAAGTGAAACAGACATCCCTCACTGCCTTCCACCCAAATTAATCCCATTTCCTTGCTATTCCACTACTAGTTTGTGGCCAACATTGTGTGTCAAGTGTTTCTGAAATAACACATTCTCTTCACCTTCTCCAAAGATAATCTGGATGTCCTGAGGTGCTAAAATTCAGACTTTTAAAGAACTAACTCAATAAAGAATTTAAACTACAGATAGTTCATCTGAGAAATTCATCATCGATCATAATTTCCTGTTGTTTTTTATTTCCCTTTTTCTACTCTCACCTATTCCTAATTAACACTCAACTTAATTTCCCCAAATGTTCAACGTTTTCGAGGAGGAACTTTGAAACTTAGTATGATACATAACAAAATGAAAGACCTCTGGGACTAGAAGTCAAAAACAGTAAGAACTGGGTTACAAGTAACATCAGGTCCAGCTGAGAAGGACATGAACACCAATCCCTGCTGTTCAGAAAGTTCTCACTTTGGCTACCATCTACCTCCACTCTTTCTGACCTTCACTGCAGAGTCCAAGAGAGCCCTTTCCGCAGGTTCAGCGGAGTGTCTTTGTCCAGCAAATGGCTCTTCTTTATGAGGTGACACTAAGAAGTATTTGCAAGACCTGCTCAGTGGGTTACATTAGATGTCAGGTATGTGCCATATTTGTTGAACTCCTGGAATTCCTCTAAAGGGGCTTATTGTTTTAAATTTGGGATTCAGGGGATTCTCCTCACCCACCCACTCCCTGATGGCCAGGGAAGTCTCTGGGGCACTGGCAACTGGGTAAGGAGCTAATATGAAAGAAGATGAGAAGAAAGGTGGTAGCCCAGGGAGATTTCCAAGACTTGTTCAAGACTGGGTGACAGCTGTTCTCTACACAGGTCCCCAAAAGCCCAGCTGACTGCCTCTCCTCACCCTCCAATTGAGGAGGTAGGTGGGAAACTTGATGTGAAGTTTTAAGCAGTGAGTTGAGGCTTGCAGATTTTGAAGTCATTAATAGTTTTGCAGAAAACACCAAATTTGCTATGCAAAGAATAAATTTGAGTTCTAGAGACTAAAATGACCCCATCCCCTGAAAATCCATCTATTGAAGTCCCATCTCCCCATATGACTACAGTGAAAGCATATTCTTTAAGGTCAAGATTAAATGAGGCAAAAAGGGTAGAGCTCTGTTTCAGTAGAGCTAGTGCCAATAATTCTTTGTCATATAAGAAGACAAAGAAGGAGACTATTTTAAAGCCAGGGAAAAAGCTCTTATCAGAATTTGACATGCTGGCACCCTGATCACAGATTTCTAGCCTCCAAAATATAAACAGTTTTGTTAGTTAAGCAATCGGGTCTCTGGAATTTTGTTAGGGTAACCTGTGCTGAACCATACAGTGAAGGATATATTTATTGATGTGACTGAAATATGTCTAAAACTATAGAAAGAATCCAATATAACTTTCCTATGTCCATGTCTGAATACATGACCAGTGTAACTCCACATCATGCAGAACTACAAAAATGGAAAGTTATACTCCAGGTATATAAATACATTCTACTTTCATGTATAACTAAAAATAAATAAATAAAAATGTAAAAAAAGAAGTGTGACTTTCTAAACATGTTCTTTGTTAATGATTCCAGTTGTGCCACTAGGTATGTAATCCTAGGTCAATATCTTTCTTTTTTTATTTTATTTTTTTTATCAAGTTGACTAGTTATTTTCAGATTCTCATTCAGTAATGGCATGCAAAATCAAAACCACTCATCCAACAGACAAGGAATATAATATTTATAACTTACATTTTATACATGTATATGCACATTTTATTCTACTCTAATGACAGTTCAGAGAGATATTTCTTTAGAAGTGAAACATATTTACAAAGCCTACCAATAGCAATAGTAAAATAATTAATGCAGAGGTATACAATAATGTTTTCATGGTATTTCTGTTGTACTGACTTGATTATATTTACAGGTTTAAAAGATGTTTGGTATTATATTTGGTACCTGGTTTTATGACTTAATTTGTTTTGATGTGTATCTTTTCCTAAAATAACTGGCATAGCCTCTTTATACTTCCTTATTTTTAAACTACTTTCTTTTTTTAAGACATTAATCTAACGTGATGACTCATCGGTACTGAAGCTATTACAAAATTCATGATATTTCCATAAGGTTTGATATAATTTTGTTAATTTAATAGCTCACAGTATGTTGGGTATGTACAAAATATCACAAAATATATTTCAAAGTGTAATATATATAATTTTTTCTAAAAATATTAATAATAGGGTACATGATAAAACATTTCCCTATTTAACACAGACATCTTACTAATATAATTTTTGTATGAACTATAGGTGATCCCTAAGATTTTAATCAACCCATACATATAAATGGTTTTTAAAGATATTTTTTGATATTCAGGAGAAAATGGAGAAAGAAAAGATGAACTAAAATCATGGTGGAGCATAAATTTCTCATTATTCAGTTCTCAGTGGTCCAAACCCATATTCTCAGTCTTCTACTTGTAACAAATTGTTTATTTTTCCAGTGGTACACCCTTAAAAAATAGGAAACCACTGGGAAATGCATTACCAAAGTTGCCATGATTCATGGAATCTCCAAAGATATGTATATAGATTTGATTCTTAGAAGAGCAGAAGGGGGAAAAAAACCCTACAAAAACAAATAATACTAACAACCAAAATGTGCCATGAAACTTAGTTAAGAAATGGAGAAAACTAAATGAATCCTTCCTTTTATTAATGCTATCAGTGGAGAGACCTGTACTCTCTTTCTGGGAAACTTACACTATATAACAATTTTGGAAATAAAAATTAATGCATATAGTAAAAAGACTGTGGTAATCAATTTAATTCTGTCTCTAGGTGGTTACTATAATAGGTTTCACCAGTTGTTGTATTGTGATTCCACTTATATTTTTATATTTATATTCCTTTATTTCCAAAGTAAAATACTTACCCTGAATAAAAATCACTCTTTATTAATTCAAAGGCTAAAAATGAATGTTTGCTGAAATTGCAAATTTTTTTTTTCCTAAGAAATGGCAGTAAAGAAAAAATGATTAATAATGCACTGAGTCACCTTTGGAAAACCCCACTTAGTGCTTGGACCAAATTCAGATATTCCATTCACTTACATATAGTTTAAACTTTCATGTCAGTTTTGCACTCCAGAAAGAACAGCAGAACAATTTATAAAGTAATTTTTTAATTGAAGCTGATTTAATAGAATACGTACTGAATATATATGTACTCCTAGGTCAATATCTTTCTTTTTTCATTTTGTTGTATCAAGTTGACTAGTTATTTTCAGAATCTCATTCAGTAAAGGCATGTAAAATCAAAATCACTCATCCAACAGACAGGAATACAATATCCATAACTTACATTTTATACATGTATATGCACATTTTATTCTACTCTAATGACAGTTTAGAGAGACATTTCTTTAGAAGTGAAACATATTTACAAAGCCTACTAGTAACAATAGTAAAATAATTAATTCACAAGCATAAACAAGGCAGAGAGCAGACTAGATGAATCATGCCAGTTTGGGCAATTTAAAACCTACATGTTTGTTTATCTTAGACACAAATGAGTATCATATGGCCCTGATATGGATTTTGGAGATTTATATTTTCAGTTTATTTGTTTGAAATACTGTTATCTATAAGAGAAGGATGTATAAGACAACATTTTATTACAACTTTAGAGTTCCTGGGAGTGTTCAAGTGTTTAAGGATTTATCCCCAATGCAGCAATGTTCAGAGTATAGCCTTTAGAAAATGATTGGATCATGAGTGCTCCAACCCCAGCAGTGGATTAATCTCTTGACAGAGTCATAATTTGAACACACTATTGGGAATTGATGGAAACTACAGGAAGTTGGGCCTAACTGGAAGACATATGAGTTCATTTCTTGGAAGGGTTGATCTTGTCCCCAGTCAATTCCTCTGTCTCCCTGTTTCTAGGCTTCCATGTGGTGAGCCGCTTTCCTCTACCTTGTCTTTGAGCCATGCATGATGTTCCTGTCTTGAAGACAGCTGATGATGGTTTTAAACTTCTGAAACCAGGAGCCAAAATAAATTCTTCCTATTTTAAGTCATTTTTCCTCAGGTATTTTGTCACAGTGAGTGAAAGCTAACAAGAGGTTGAAAGATTTGTGAATGATTGTTGTAAGAAAAAGTACAAAACTATGCTCTCTTGTGTGTGCTTGTTGATACTAAACTGTTCAGGATCTTTGTCCATGATTAGAAAAAGTAATTCACTTTTTTTCTTTTCTTTTTTTTTTTTTTGGCGGGGGGCGGGGGTGGTACTAGGGAGTCAATCCAGGGCTTTGTGCATTTGAAGCAAGTACTCTACCAACTGACATACTTTATATACAACCAGAGATATGAAAAAATATTCTGTATATGTGTAATAAAAATTGTAATGTATTCCACTATCATTTATTTTTTAAAAAATCAAAAATAAATAAAGAAAGAAAAAGAAAAAGTAATTCACATGTCAATAGGTGTTAGTTACATCTCTATGTAAGTGGGCCTTAGAAATAACCACATAGTACTACTATAGAACATACTGGAAGATATGGAAAAAAAATGAGAAATGAGTGGTCACTATATTTAATAAGGATACTCCTTTTATGCCCATAATTGCAGAAGCTAGTCAATGAAAATTTGACAACTCCTTCAGTCAGCAAAAAATGCTTTGTACCGAAGCAATCTATGTAGGAATCATATAAAATGGCAAGCAGTTCAATACATGCTCTTTTAATTTTTTTCTTTGTGAGCTAGAGTCCAAATCCTGGACAATATCCAGATATTAATGGATGAGTTGATTAAATATATGCAGAACCTTCCTTACATTATGGACCAAGAAATATTATATTCTTTTTGTAGTATAGACTCTAAGCTTCCAAGTATTTTAACTAAGAAGGATGCTGACCATATGAAGCAAACAAACCAAAAGGAGGGAACTAAGTGTTTATTGTTTGTCCAAAAAAAATATAATTTTTCATTTGGGCAAATATTAGTAAGGCAATGGTGAAGCATATAAACAAAGATACAGTTTATACATACTATGATATTATTTATTTAGAGTTTAAAATGTGTAACTATTATAATACATATTATGGATATATAGAAATTTAAGATTGTTTTGTGAAAAATAAAACAATTTAAATATATTTGTTATCTCTAGATAGGAGAGGGACAAGTACATAGGAACCAATACTAGTAACAAAATTGCCTCTGTTCTTAAAATAATTGAAAGCAAATATAGACATTGAATGAGTTTGAGCACACAGATATCAGTAAGGTTATTTTTTGATCTTAAAAACTTTTTAAAAGTCATTAGAAATAGCCAAAATATATTAAAATTGATATCATACTATTATACTAATGATGCCTTCCCAAATTACTATTTTTAAATCATATTATTCTCTAAAATATGATTGCTATCAATGTTATCATAATCACTGAACCTGTCAATTCATTGCTAAAAATAAAAATTTTAATTTTTAATATTTAAATTACAAATCTGTATAAGGCAGTTGATTCAGTCCCTCAATCCCTACCACTGAAAATAAAACAAAATAAAACTCAAAATACTTTAAATAACATTTAAATCCAGATACACCTTCCAATGATTTATTATTGAAAATGCGTTTTTAATTTGTGGATCATTTGGCTTTTGTTGTTGTTTTGTTGCTATTTATATAGGATTTAAGTACTGTAAGATATGTAGGTTGTAAAACTCAAGTTTGACAAGTTTTGAAAACTCAAGTATGCATCATCACAACCATGAAATACAAAATATCATCATCACCCAGAAAGTTCCCTCCTGATCTTTTCCAGCAAAGTCTTTCCTGAGTGTATGTATATTTTTGTGTGTAAAATCAGGTGATGTTGCAAAGGATAATTTGCCTTACAATATTATTTTGGCTATTCTAAGTCCTTGCTTCCCCACCTGTTATATATTCAATTAGCTTCATAATTTCTACAAAAGCCTTTTGTGCTTTGATTAAAAGCGAATTCCACTAAATTCCATTAAAAGTTAATTCCACTCCATGAATATCATTTTGAAGTTTTCAGTATGGAGTTACTGCTTGTCATTAGTTAGCTATTTTATGGACACCCTGATAAAGAAAGTGTTCAAAAAATGTTTATAGCTGAAATACTCTATTTCAATTTGCTAAAAGCATAAGTAAAAGGACAGGTTGCATGTGGGATTTGAGAAAGCAGTCTGTGGAAAACATTCATTTCATTCAAAGTCAAAGTTTAGAGTTTTCCCAGATAATATGATCATATGAGCAGAGCAGTGGTTTTCAATATTCCATGTCACAGAACGCACATACCATTTTGATGCGCAAGAGAAAAAAACAAAAGCTCTAAGAAAGTCTTGTTATTTCACTGATCAGCTCTTGCTTCATGACTACAAGTATAGATTGCAAATGCTAATGAAGCTGCCAGCCAGACAGAAACAAATTCAGTGCTGGGATGACGTAATGAAGATACCAACATAATTAACTCCAGATCAATAATGTAAGTTAAAGAATCAAGAAACAAGGAAGGGATAAAAAGGAAGAACCCAAATATTTTCTCAGAGCAGAAACTGATTAAAGACTAGTTCCAAAAGAAAGTGAAAAATAGTTTTAACAAAAGAAGATTGGAAGGGCTGGGGCTGTAGCTCCGTAATATAGTGCTTTTATATATATATATATATATATATATATATATATATATATATATATATATATATATATATAAAAGACACACGCACACACACATTATATATATATATATATATATATATATATATATATATATATATATATATATAATGTGTGTATGTGTGTGTGTGTGTGTATCTTAATAAAGAATGTTTTCTTTTTTTAAGTTTCTATGGTCTACTTTGAGTTCAATATTTTTGTGTATTGTGTGAGATAGGAGTTAGGGGTTTTGGTTCGGTATTTATTTTTATTTTTTGTATGGCTACTTAGTCATTTAGTACTCTTTGTTTGAAAAAACAAACCAAAATAAATTCTCTTTATCTTAAATTATCATTACCACCTTTGTAGAGAACCTATTGACTGATTATATCTTCACAGTAAATCATGCCATTTGTTTTCTCCGTAAGAATTGTTTTGGTTCTTCTATGTACTTCATATATCCATAACACTTTTGAAATCAGAGTTTAAATTTCAACAAACAAAAGTCTACTGGGATTTTGATGGAGTTTTCCACTGAAACAACAGATCAATTTCTGAAAAACTGACATAGTAACACAAATATGATCCAGATATGATCCATTAAAATGGTATCTTCTTTAACTCAGAGCTTTGTCACAGCAATATTTTGCAGAATTCAGTAACTAGGTTTTGAACATATATCGTTATGTTTAATCTTATGTATTAAGTATTTTTTTACACCAGAATAAAGCATTTTAAATTTAAGTTTGTATTTGTTTTTGATATATAGAAAAATCATATATTCTTATGTATTGATATGTATTCTTGATCCATTTAATTATTTCTAGTAGTTAAATTTTTACATAATTTTCTTGTATTTTAATAATTCAAATATCCATCAACTGATATTTATTCATTGATGAATGAAATATGATATACCCATATAATGAAAGAGTATAAAGCAATAAAAATAAATGGAGTACTGATAGATTCTACAACAGGACTGAACTCAAAAACATGTAAAATTTTAAAATATCCAACATAATAGAATACCTGTTGTATTAATTCCATCTTTATATAAGTTTCAGAAAAGCAAACAAATAGAAACAAAGTAAATAAATAGAGACATAAATTAGAATAATAGCTGGAGAGAGAAATTGGAATAAGGAATAACTACAAATGGGCACAAGTCTTTCTGGGGTGACAGAATACTATAAAATCATTTGTGTGAAAATTATGTAACTGTATATTTTATTTATTTTATACATGAATGAATGTCATACAATTTATAATACATGGCATTAAAAACATTATGTTAAAAGTCAATGCCCAAAGAACTGAACAGATGCTTCCCAGAAGAAATATAATTGAGGCCTAGGTGTGGTGTTGCATACCCACAATCCCAGCAGATCAGGAGACTGACACAGGAGAATTGTGAGTTCAAAGCCAGCCTCAGCAAAAGCGAGGCATTAAGCATGTCAGTGAGACCCTGTCTCTAAATAAAATACAAAAATACGGTTGGGAATGTGGCTCAGTGGTCTAGTGCCCTTGAGTTCAATCCCAAGTACCAAAAGAGGTGGGGAGTCAATTAATCAACAAATAAATGAAAAAAATGTTAAACATCTCTAGCATTAGAGAAATGCATATTGAAACTAAACTGAGATTTTTTTCATACTCCAGTCAGAATGGCAATCATCAAGAATACAAGCAACAGGCTGGTGTTGTGCCTCAGTGGTAGAGTGCTTGCCTAGCACTCATGAGGTACTGGGTTTGATCACCAGCATCACATAAAAAAAAAAAAAAAAAAACAACTAAATAAACAAAATAAAGGTATTTTAAAAAGAAAGAATGGAAGCAACAATAAATGTTGGCAAGGAAGTGTGGAAAAGGGAACTCTCATACATTTCTTGTGGGACTGCAAATTGGTGCAATCACTCTGAAAAGTAATATGGACATTCCTAAGAAAACTTAGAATGGAACCACCATTTGATCCAATCATCCCACTCCTAGGTTTCTAGCCAAAGGACATAAAATCACCATACTACAGTGACCCAGCCACATCAATGTTTATAGCAGCTCAATTCACAATCGCTAAACTGTGGAACCAACCTAGGTGCCCTTCAACAGATGAATGGAGAAAGAAACATGGTATGTGTATACACACACACACACACACACACTGGAATATTATTCAGACTTAAAGACAAATGAAATTGATGCATTTGCAGATTAATGGATGGAAGTGGAGAATATTATGCTAAGCGAAATAAACCAATCCTTAAAAAAACCAAAGGCCGAAAATTTTCTCTGATATGCAATTGCTAATTCACAAGAAGATGCAGCCAGGATAATAGAGGTACTTTGGACTAGACACAGGGGAGTGGAGGCAGGGGAGAGAAGAGGGGGATATGGGTAGGAAAAAATAATAGAATGAATTAGACATTATTACACTATGTGCATATATGATTACATGACCTGTGTAACTATATCACATACAACCAGACGAATGAGAAGTTATATTCCATTTATGCATGATGTATCAAAATTCATTATATTGTCATGTATAACTAATTAGAACAAATTATATACAACTTATGTAACTATAGTGTATTCAGATTTCACTATATGTATTATTTTTCTTACTTTTATGGAAAATAAGTAGGCAATCATTATAAATTGTACTTTGCTTTGTGTAAATATTTATGTAAACTATTTTTTTTATTTTTATGACCTAAGTTTATGCTTCAGTTTTTACAGATAGAACATAGAGCACTCAGAAGATTCTAAGATTGATTTTAAACATATTCAACTATAGTATCTCCAAATGAATGATGGTTAAAATTTTGATGTGTGTGTAATGAAATTACTGATGCTATTGGATGTAATAAATCTATATTGACAAACTAAATAATATTTCCTTGAACCAGAAAAACATAGAATCATTTTAAGGATACTAAAGAATGGAAAGTTTTCACCTTACATCAAAATTCTGTGCTGTCTGTTGAAAGTGTTGAAGGGATTAAGGTACTTGAGACATCAATGTGAATCAGTGGTAATTAAACTTTACTGTACAACACAATTATGTAGGGACATTTGTTTTTGTTTTTGTTTTTCCTTAAACAGATGATTGTGTCCCATCCAAAGAGAGTCTGCTTTATTTTATTTGGCATAATGCCTCTTCTCTCACTTTCAAATCATAAACACCATTTTAATTAAAAATCATGAAGATTTAAGAGAAACTTACAGAAAAAAAAAAAAAAAACAGGGTTATTCAAGTTATAAGATGTGTTTTTTACTAATTTTAAACTTGGTATAATATCTTTAATTAGGCAAGTCCTCAAGTATGATTTAAAAACTGGAAGGCAATACAGCAATATGTGCCATAATTCCTTAAATATTTCTAATAATTTGATATTTTTTCTAAGAATATAATCAGAAAAGATTATATACACAGAAAACCATATGATTTTTATTGAAATATGCTTAAAACAGTTGAAAATAAGAAAAACCAAGTCTATAGAAATGAAGGAATGTCAGATATACTATCTTGCAACCTTTAAGACTTAATATTCATTAGCCACTTATAGCATATTAAATTATAATATACATGTATATGTTCAAATAAAAAGGTCTCCCCTTACCTGAACATTTACTTTCCATGGTTTTAGTTATCCATTATCAATTGTTATTTGGTCAATCCATGATCAACCTATTTTCAACCAAAATCCCCCAAAATTAAATTGAAATTTTCTGAAACAATTATTGTTTTAAATTTGAGCCATTCTTAGCAGTGTGATAAAATTTTGCAAAATTCTTCTGTCCTACCCAGAATGTAAATCATCCCTGCAATTTCACGATGTGCACACAATGTCTATCCCTCTTGGTTATCAGGTTGAAAACAGTATTGCAGTGATTGTACTCAAGAAACTCTTATTTTACTTAATAGTTGCTCAAAAGTATGAGATTAATTGTGCTGCAGTTGGGATATGCCAAAGAGAAGCCATAAGGTGCTTCCCTTAACTGAAAAGATGAAAGCACAATAAAATATTCTGATAGACAATGTCCACATAACTTTTATTTCAACATATTATTGTATTTTATTATTAGTGTTATACTCTTATGCCTTATTTTTAAACTTTATCATAGGCATACATGTATAGAAATATACATGATTTACATAGAATTCAGTACAACCTATGGTTCCAGAGCTCAACTAGGGGTCTCAGAACATACCACATGTGGATAGCGGGTCTACTATAATGGTTGTAAGAATATGAAGCTTTCTTATAGTCTTGTTTTAACCCGCCTTTATTAAGATGGAAAACTGTGCGACATATGAATTACTCAAACCTTGATTACTTTTTCTATGGGGATATGTCTAATTATTATTTGAGTTTTAAATAATGGAGAGCTTGTAAATATTTCAATCATTTACTGGTTAATAGTAAGTGCTCACTCTGTATTAGCTATTTTCAATTCTCTTTGAGACATTCTGTGGTTATGTGTTTCTAGGTATGTATAGTGTGTCTGCAGAGAAAGCAAGTAAGGAACAGTGGGAATAGATAGAAAGATATATGCTAGGGAGATGAAAAGGACAGAGAAAATAAGGAACAGTACAAATACTTGTCAGATGTTGTTAAAGCACAATACATACTTCTATCTTTATTTTACAAAAGTTTTAAGAAACAACACTAACTGCTAAAAGAAAATTTAAACCTTGATTTTATTTTCATATCTGCATTATAATTATACATGTTAGTAGGATTGACTGTCATTTCATACATGCACACAAAAATTCAATCATTCTCATTCCGTTGTTCTTTTCCTTTCCCTTCCTTTCTCTGCTTTCTGATTTTCTAGTCCTTCTCTACTGTATCCCTTTTATTATTATTATTAATATTATTATTAGTAGTAGTAGTAGTAACAGTAATAGCATCTTTATTAGTGCATTATAATTATATATATAGGATTCATTGTGGTATATTCATACATGAATATAAAATAATTTGGTAAACACTAATTTTTAAAATAAATTTAGACAAAGATTTCCTAAGAAACTCGATTGATAATAATGTTATAAAGCAGATTAATTCTTGACTGGGAATGTGCACTAGTGGTAGAGATTTTGCCTAGCATATGCAAGGCCTTGGGTTTGACCCCAGCACCACAAATTAAAAAATAAATAAATATTTGTATACCATTCCTCAATATAGAGAAAAGCCCCCTCCCAAGAAAAAAAAAAAAGTCAAAGTGTTCAAGAATTATTAGATTTGTAATTTTCATTTTTTTTAGAAAAAAAATCACATTGTTTCTGTTTAAATTATTTCCCTGAAAGGCCGGTCGTTGACTATAATTCTGTATTGAAGCTGACTGGTATCATAATGCCTCCAGGAGCTTAATGTAAGGTGGTATTATAAAAAGATTGTTATTTTGGTAATTAATTTGTTTTGTGTTTCTGCATGACTAAATGTAATTGCTCAATTCTATTCATGTACCTTAGTGCATAAGATGCTTTGGGGCTTTGGTCAAATAACAGAAACTTCAGTATGTAGAAATGAAGGAATTTTTGTAGGTATCCTAATGGGTCAAAGAAACAAACTTTAATATGTACTCATGAAGCTTTAATATGTACTCCACTCCCCTCGCCCAATATAACATGATGATCTTCCTGAGTTGAAGAATTCACAATTTTTGTAGGCTAAGGTGGTTGTAGGCTGTAATTTGGAGTTCCAAAAGGAGGCAAAGGAAAAAATGCACAGGGATCCCATTGAATCAGCCGCATACTAAACCACACTTACGTCAAATGAGACTCCTCAAGGGTGCACAAAAATATCACAGGGGGTAAAGAGGTATTTAACCAACTAGTATGGAGAGTGCTAATTTATCACCTGGGGCATTGAGAAGAGAACCTACGTGGGTCAAACTTTAGCAGCAAGGACAAGTTATTCCTACATCAAAGGCTACTCTAGACTAACGCATCAAAAATTCTAAAGGAAATAAAGCAAGCATAAACTTTCCTTAAAGGGCCAGCTAGTAAATATTTGAAGCTTTGTGGAGGTACGTGTGATATCTGTTCCCTGTCCTTTCTTTTTGTTTCATTTTGTTTTTACAATAATATAAACATGTGTTTTATAGGGCTTTGGTAATAAAGGATCACAATGAGATGACTTACAATACAAATGTTGTCTTATAATCTGGAGGCTAATAATCCAAAATCAACAAGGTAACAAGCCTTGCTCCCTCCAAGAGCCAGGGAAGAATTTACCCTTTGATTTTGTAGCTTCTGGTGGTTTCTGACAATTGCTGACATCCCTTGGCTTGTAGATACATCAGTCCAATCTCTGATCTTTCATATGGACCTCTCCCCTATGTGTATATGTGTCTATGTGTCTGTGTCACTTCTTGAATTGAGACCAGTGATTTAACTACCAGTGTTTTAACTACCCTAATTCTCATCTTAACTTTATTTTTATTACAGGTTCAAAGAGTTTACTTCCAAATCAGGTCACCTGAGCAAGTACAGGTGGATGTAAGTTTTTGGGGAACCCTATTATAATCAATATTCTTAGCTCAAAGTCAGTACAAAAATTGGCCATGGTGTGGATTCAAATTATATCCTGGAATTTAGTCACCCTAGGTATAACTATGTAACTTCAAACCAAAATTCCAGTAAACTAAAATATTATTTAACTTTATTATGAAAAAGAAAAAAGCAGCCATATAATAGAGTTTACTTTAATAATATATCATAAGAATACTTAGTTCTTTCACACTAGGCAAAAGGCACCACTGTTTTAAATTGTTAGTATTCTTATTTTTAAGGCAAAAATATTAAAATGAGTTAAACAATCTGAAGTTTTCCTCTCATTAGATGGGGAATCATGACTTTGTGAGAGGAAAGCTATGGAAACAAATTGCCATTTTCATTACATCATTACAAGGATGCATATGATCTATATGTCATATCACTTAAAATGTTCATATAGACCTACCTGGACAAGGTAGGGTTTGCTAACTTTCTCTAAGGGGGTAAAAGCCACTCTTTCTTTCCTGTTCACATATTCTTTGGAAGAAAGTCACCTTTTAAAGCCCACAGTCCTAAAAAAAAAAAAAAAAAAAGGAAGAATTATGCAATTATGCTGTATTTCTTTAAAGGGAATTACATAAGTTATCTGGCAATTTTGTGAAAAAGATGTTCCAAATTCATTTTGCATATTTTTTGAACCAGCCATAGAATCATCCACTTACCCTCAAAGTACTGATTTCTCTTCATAGGATGATATTATTTAAAAACAAAGTCTCAGTGTTATGTGCTGCTTTGATGTCACTGACTTTACAAATTCAACACTTAGAGGGGATTTGATATGATTACCCATCTAGAGAAAGAAAAACTTAAGATTAACCCATTTTAATATTTTTCCTTTAAAAATAAGAATACTAACAATTTAAAACAGGGTCTCATTATGTTGCCAAGCTTGGACTCTGACTTGGAATCTTCCTGCCACAGCCTTTTAAATACCTAGAACTACCCATATGAATTAATGCTCTTGGCAACATTATTTAATTTTAAGAATTACTATAAATATACAATAACTAGAAATCATGGCATTGGGTAAATAATAGACACACTGATGAATGGATTGGAATTAAGGGCCCAGGAAATAAACATACATAAAATGATTTTTGACAAATGCAGAGGTAATTTATTGGAAATAGAACTATCTTTTCAACAATTTGTACTGGAACATTTGAACATCTGTGTGCATAAAAATAAATAAATCTAGACACAGGCTTTATGTGTTTCACAAAATATAATTCAAAATAAATTTACGAACTAAATATTAAACACAAAAGTATAAGACTTCTAGAAGAAAACAGGAGAAAATCTGTATGACCATCAGTATGTTGATGAGTTTTTATATTCAAAACCAATAGCATGGGCTGGGGATATGGCTCAAGAGGTAGCGCGCTCCCCTGGCATGCGTGTGGCCCCAGGTCGATCGTCAGCACCACATACAAACAAAGATGTTGTGTCCGCCAAAAACTAAAAATAAATAAATAAATATTAAAAATTCTCTCTCTCTCTCTCTTTTAAAAAAACCAATAGCATGATGTATGAATAAAAAAGTGATAATTTAAATTTTATTGAAGTTAAAAATGAATTCTCAAAGATATTGTAGAAAGAATAATAAGACATAGTATAGACAAGGAGGAAATATTTGCAAATTCTGATAAAGGGCTTGTTACTCAGATATGTATGTCTATACCTATATAAAAATAAAAGTGTTGATAATGTATAATTATAAAAATAATAATATGTTCCCTAACTCTAAAAAATTTTGACTAATGTAAACATCATCACCTTTTCTTATACTTCAATTATCATATTTTCCATTTTAACTCATACAAAATTTTTGTTTTTATTCAGCTACTTTAACATCTATAATTACACTACTGACTATTGTTGTTCTTCACATAATTGAAATCCTACTGTTATCCCTTTGTGAGTGTCTAAACTACTGTACTTGTTGACACTGTTCTTTGAAATATTGTTTAATATTAATTGACTCAAATTTTATAATCTGAAGCACATCACTGTCATAATATACCTTAGGAATATTAACTTAGTACTCAGAAATTTATTGAAAGCATATTTATTCTACTTCAAAAAATTGTAGGATCCCTATAGAAAAGAGTCCTTAAAATATCTTAATTTCCAAAATAAAATATTTGATGGGACCAGTATTTGTTATCCTAAGTTATGTGACAATCAAGCTAGCTAGTAAGTAAGAATACTTGGTAGATGATGAATGAGCATTGAAAAATAGAGCTTGCACTTATGTTTCTAGAAATAATTTTACATTTGCTTATTACTTTAGAAAAGCATAAATTATTTGAGAACAAAAGCCACAAAAGAATATTGCACCAAATTAGAATACCTTCCGTTAAATTATTTGTAAATTGTAGGTCTGTTTATTAACGGAGACAATATAAAGAATTTTTCTTGGCCTTGGGGTCCTTATGGTAACATATCTGTTTTGCTTTTACAGATGTAATTCTTTTTATTTGAAAATTAGCAGATCTTATGAAAACTCTGATTCTCTTTCTGTACATTTTTAACATCATTAATAACCTTAGCAGCAAATAGCAGGAGACAATATCAGCAAGTTTGTGAGCCAAGGAAATGATTACAGGAAATACAGAGTGTTGTTCATCAACAATTGTAGGTTATCTCTGAACCTGTTTTAGGGCCTGTAAAATAGAAGAGTTGCCAGTAGGAATACAAATCATGAATACAAATCAGGAATACAAATCATGGCCACAAAAGTGACATCCAATGATAGATGCATTCTATGAAAGGGAATTTGTGAGAAAGGTGTTATGTTAGGGACATTAAATTCATTTTTCTTGCCAGAAATAAATGGAATGGTGCACAGTCTCCTTTGCCCTTGCCAACATGTTGCACACTTTAGTTTTCAAGATGTTTGTCTTTTTCCTTCTATATATAGGTTCAAACAATTGAAAAGTAATTAAAATCAACAGCATGAATCTATGGGGAGACATAAAGTGAGTTATCAACTATAGAGACCAATAATTGATTGTTCAGAAAACCAATATATTTAAGATAGACTTCTTTCCTAGTTCTTGCCTCAAACTTTACTTTTGTATTATTTTTTAAAACTATTTTTAATACTCTCTATTCTAACCAGAAACTTGGAACATATCCATGTCACCTAGTGCCAGGGACATTTCCATAATCAAGCAAGAGAAAAGATGTATATAATGCCAAAGGCACCCTTAACAAATGTTTGTTCAATAAATGAATTAATACAGACAAACTCAAGTTTTTTTGTTCATTATATTGTATAGGTATCAAATGACCAACCTATACACACAAATTTTAGGAACATATTTGAACTCAAAGTCTTCAATCCATTTCCTTAGATAAAAAGTGTCACAATCTTATCCAGACTTTCAGGTAGGCACTTCTTCTGCTAAGTCATTCCTTTAAAAACCTTCAATTATTTATAACTCACAAAATAAATTAGTACTTTAGGTTGTGCATGATGGTGTACAATGTAATCCATGCTACATGGGAGGCTGAGGAAGGAGCATTTTGAGTTCAAAGCCAATCTGGGCAATAGGGTGAGCTCTATCTCAAAAGAAACAAAATAATAATTTTTTAAAAAATGTACTTCACCTGTTTTTTCTGTATTGTATTCTTAAACATATTGAAAAGTATCATAATAGTTGTATACCTTGTTCAAAGTATATTAGCTTATGAAAGCAATTTTTATAATGGAAACAGATGTTTATATGGTCTAAACTGCTAAATTGTATATATTTTCAATGGGCAGGTTATAATGCATTATGATGCATATGGTTGACAGCAGATTATAGTACATATAGTACAAAAAGTAGGCAACACTTTATTTTCAATTTTTTAATCCCATTAATGCAAGCTATTTTCATCACACACAGGGTTATTTTGTATCACCTATGTGGTTTTGTTCCCACATAATAGAAAACAAGTTTGAAAACCTTACCAGATATGTATGCAACTCAAACAACAGTGCATATAATCAAATCAATCATTTGACTACAAATTGCAATATGGATGTTTGATTTGTTTAAGATGTATACCTGGTACTAAAGTAAAATAAGTCTTCCAAGTTTTGAAGATGAAACATCTATTTTTTTTTTTTAATTTACAGATAATAACAAACTTCCTCTATTGTAGAACACACTCAATCTGAAAAATGCTCTTTATTTTTCTGTGTTTTGGAATTTGGTTAAAAATATAGAAGATACTTGGAATTTTGCAAATAATTTCTAGACTATTATTAAATATTTATTTATAACTTGTTATTGATATTAATGATTATATTCTCAGGATTGCTTCTTGTTTTAGCCACATTGGAATGCTTTTAAATCTCCAAAGATTCACACAAGTTGTTTCCTACTATTAGAATGCCTCTCCTTGAATCTTAGCTTCTCTCCAAATGTGTGTGGTAGACAAAAATAAATGAAATGCTTTTATCAGCATTGTCCATGTGAGCTCCATTATATAACCAAAATGAGTAAAGAGGATCAGAGTGTTCCTCATTAGTTGAGTTACTTCACTTCACAGGTAACATATGAAATTAAGTATATGCTTCAAAAAAAAGGAGAGAAAGGTCATATTAGAATCAGGAAATATAAGTAATTTTTACAAATTACAATTTATTAAGTAGACTTATTGTACACCTTATAGAGCAACTTCCATATATAGTGTACCTAACATGCAAAAGCCAAGTAATTCATATAAAATGATGCATGAAACATCCAATGTCTTCCTATCAATCTCAGATCAAACTTAAAATTCTTTAACTATGGCATTAAATGTCTTAAAACATATGCCCTCTAATGCAGGATGTGATGGAACACACCTGTAATCCTAGCAGCTCTGGAGGCTAAGGCAAGATCCAAAGTTCAAAGCCAGCCTCAGCAACTAGTGAGGCCCTAAGCAACTTAGCGAGACCCTGCCTCAAGAAAGATAGATAGATAGATAAATACATAAATAAATAAATAAATAAATAAATAAATAAATGGGCTGGCGATTTGGCTTACTGATTAAATCCTCCTGGGTTCAATCTCTAGCACCAAAACGGAAAAAAAAAAATCTAATTTAAACCCTTTTCCTTCTGACATCACTCTCCTTTGCTACTCTCCTGGCCTCTTTACAGTTCATGAAATCATTCTTGCTATTACTTCAGCACTGGGACTTTGTATGTCCTAGAGCATTATAGATTTTAATGTGCTTTTCTCCAAATTCATGGAGAGCTTTGTTCAAATATAACCTGTTCTTAAAAACTATTCCTGTCTATACTGTCTCAAACAGTCCATATTTACTCATGTTCTTTCTTTTCATCCATATTTATTCCTAGATTTTTCATCAGCTATTTGAAATCATGTATATTATATGTGTTTATGTTCTCTATTTATGATGTAAGCTCCATGAGGGTGAATATAGTTGTGTTTTTTTTTTTTTGTGGGGGGGAATAATAGCAGAGGATATTTGAAAAAAACATAAATACTGATATTAATATTAATTTTAGCAATTCTTATGTTTTAGTGGTAGACTGATGATATTAAACTATTCCAGGAGTTTATACTTAGAAAATGCCTTATAGTATTTTTACTTTTAGGTTAGTAATAAATACATTGGTAAAAAGGCACTCTAGTATTTGTAAATGCAAAATTTGCTCACTCTTCCTTATTCCATTAAATATTCAGCATATTACATAGTTTTCCCTAAAGCCTATGTTTTAACATGTCTTATTAATCATAAGAAATTACTAAGTATAACAAATATCTATTTAGTTGAATGGTTATGACAGATTAAATCAAGGCAAAACCCAAGGGACTTTTTAATTTCTTTTACAAGCTAAATTGTATTATATTTTTGTTTAATGTAGATAAATTGACTATCTCAGTCAATTATGGTTGCTAATTATTTGTAAATGTTGATTTGAAGAGATGTGGCTTTAATATTTTGAATTAGTTTTCTCTAGTATGTCTTGCTTCTTTAAATGTTTTTGACTTTAAGAATTTGAATGTTCAATGCAATTACTTGAAAAATTCAGTCTCAAATTACTAGACCTTGGTATTGTACATATAGACATATTTATATTTATTTATTTTGAGATAGAAAAATATTGAAAGATGATATGACTATATTATGATGTTCACACTATACTTTGCTATTATTAATAAAATCAGAAGCAATGATATTTTATGTCTTTTAAAAATTAAAAGGGCTAATAAGTTATTTAAAAGAACACTTTTAGCTAAGCTATTTGTATAAAATACAGATATCAAAAAATATAAAGTACAGATATAAAATAATTACATGGCATAGCTAATGGAAAGAACAAATAACAATTATTTGAAATATAGTATATAAATTATAGTGTGATTTAAATTAATGCTTTAAATCAAATATTGTTCATAATGAAATCAATAAGACATTTTTAAAATGATTTGTTCTGTGTGTGGCAATTCTCTGTACAGGTCAGTCAGAAATTAGTTTCTCCATTCTTCTATTGCTCCCACTGTAAATTTCTTGATGGCATAGTAGTTCCTTAAAGTGCTAATATATAATAAATATTTCATAATGAGTACTATGATTGGTGACTATTATATCACAAAAATTAACATTATTTGACTTATTTGGCCTATAATTTTTATCACACCAAACAACAAATCAATTTATAATATTTAACTCATGCTTTTGAAAAAAACAATTGCACCATTTCTTACAGAAAAATATTAAATTCTTATCAAAGGTCTATAGACATTATTTGCATAGAATCCATAATCATTATTGATCATAGAATGCTGTGTGCATCCATTAACCCACTCCTGAATTAGTTAAGCCATTGCATTTTTCTTGCCTTTGTGGGTGTGAAGACTAGAATCCTTATTTCTTTTTTTTTTTTTAATTTCTTACATACATGACAATAGTGGAGCGCATTACATTCATAATTTTTTTTTGCATTACGATTCTTAATACACCTTTATACCACAATTTATCAAATCTCTGTTTGTATATATGGTATGTTGACACCAAGTTCATATCTTCATACATGAATTTTGTATAATGATGACCGCCTCTTTCCACTATCCTTGCTATTCCCTTTCTCCCTCCCTTTTCCTCCCACCCCTATTCCCTAACTAGAGGTAATTTTCACCCATGCTGTCCCTCCCTATCCCACTTTGAGTCACCCGCCTTATATCAGTGCAGCCAATATGGAAAGCAGTATGGAGATTCACTGGAAAGCTGGGAATGGAACCACCATTTGATCCAGCTATTCCTCTTCTCAGACTATACCCAAAGGACATAAAAACAGCATACTACAGGGACACAGCCCAATCAATGTTTATAGAATCCTTTTTTCTTGTGTTCACAGATCTTCAGAACAAGATAAAGTATAACAAAGAACGGACCCAAATATTTCCACTTCAGCTTGGATCTAATTTAGCTTTCAAATTTCTGGATAATAAGCCTGAGCCTGATGTTATATTTGCTTGAAACTATTGCTTTCCCCTACCCTGCCAACTAGGAAGAAATCCTGGATATTATGAAGGAAGAAACAAATGTGTTGCCAAGGGAATAGATGTGGCTGTTCAAAATTTCAGTCACAAATACTCAGAGGACATCTCATTAGCAGGTGATGTCTATGATACCCACCCTTCATTTCATACTCACCTCCATCCCTTCTTGAAAGCAAACAGGTTCATACTTGTTTTGACAATGAAAGTTATATATGACTTCTAATGCTAGGTCATCAACTACTATGAATTTCTGTCCTGTTCATTTTAGAGCTTATTCTTGGAGACTTCAGCTATGTTCTATGGTGATGTCACCACCACATGAAGAGGCTATATGTTGACATTCTAATAGACAGTCCCAGCTCCCTACAGTATTTGTTTGTTACTTCTATACTAGATAGACGTTAGACAATGTAAATTTCCCAGTGTTGAGGGATGGATATTTTGGAAGGTGGTTAAGTTCCTAATGGAGTACCTTGATCTTTTTAAGTCTTCTTATAAACTTCAGAGAAATATTAGTTTTTTTTTTTCTAGCGAAAGTTTACCTTTACTTAAAACTCTAATTTTTCTTGTCTCCAAAGAATACTACAAGTATTCAATGAAAATGCTTAGCTATTCCAACTTTGAAAGTCCCCTAGTTATCTGTTAAATCTTGGGAAATTTTAATGTACAATTTTTCTATTATTCTGTGTAGGTGGCATGTATTTTATCACTTTGCATACAAGGCTTAATATTAGTATTAGATTCTAAGGATGATTTATGTAAATTTTGGGTGCTCATTTATTACCTCTCTCTGCAGAAATGCTTTGCTAGCAAATTTTAGTGCCTCAGCTTCTCCTAAGTACTGTCTCTCAAATCAGCAAGATATCCTGGATCTTTTAGATTTTGTCTCCTTGCACAATGGTCTGGAAAATGCTTGCAGGCAGAAAACTAGGACATTTGTGGAAAAGGTAGACCAAACTTGTCTCCCTTCTCTCTAGGAGAAATTTTTATTCTGTGTGTCTTGCAAAATCAGAAATAAAAGTAGTTTCATAAATTTTGTTTAATTTTAAGATTAGTTACAAAGGAGTAGAAGTTCAGTTACTCCCTCATAGACGAATGTATAAACATATAAATCAACATATGAATTGTAAAAATTATGTGTACTATAGGCACAGGGCCATGTATAAAGGAGGAATATTGCCCAAGTACATTAAATGATATAATAATCATAGTGCCATCATAATTTTTAAAATTACTATTATACACATTTTATTCATTGTGAAATAAAATGCTAATAAAACCACTGATGTCAAGCATAATATTATATAATATCACCAAAGTACCTTTAGAGTCAAATAATTTTAGAAATTTGAAGTTTATATTTTTATGATTATATTTATGTGAAAAATACATCTAAAATTCAAATAATGACTACATCTACTTTAAAATTTAAATTTAAAAATTCAGATTACAGGGCTGGGTTGTGGCTCAGTAGTAAAGTGCTCACCTTGTACATGTGGGACACTAGGTTCGATCCTCAGCACCACATAAAAATAAATAATGGTATTGTGTCCATCGATAACTAAAATAAAATATTTTTTAAAAATTTAGAATACAGAGAATCTTTTTATGTTACAAGTTCAAAGAAGTGAAAGATAATATGATGAAAGAAGTGCTTTTTTAAATACAAGTAAGGAATGGGGGCACAGTGGGTAATATTTATTTTTTACTTATTATTAAGCCAATTGGCAATTTAAAACTTTCCCATAAATGCTTTTATTCCTTTAATAATAAAATAACACCTTATATCATTGCATAAATATTTGTTGGCTTAATTTTGACATGTACTTTTCTTCCTTAGTGGTAAAAATATAAATGATATTGGCACAGGTAGGGTGAGGAAGTCTATCAACTAGTAAACAAAAATATATATAAACAAAGTCTAAATTCAGAAATTGTACAAGCATTTTTTCTTTTCTTATCTTTTCTTTTTTTTTTTTTTTTTTTGGTGTGTGTGTGTGTGGGGGGGTGTTAACCAGGGATTGAACGAAGGGGCACTCCACCAATAAGCCACATTCCCAACCCCATTTTTCTATTTTATCTAGAGACAAGTCCTTACTGAGTTGCTTAGCACCTTACTGTTGCTGAGGATGGCTTGGAACTCAACACCCTCCTGATTCAGTCTCCTGAGCCCCTGGAATTTCAGGCATGTGCCACTGAGCCCCAATTGCACAAGTGTTTTTTTATATTTAGTTTGTTTGCCACCAAATGATCAGTCATCATGTTTATGCTAATACAAAGACAGACTGACTCTACATTTAAGTTATCATTAGTCTGAAACAGGTAAATAGTTACTTTTTCCAGTAGAGTTCTTGATATTCCTACAAGACACTACTCTTATCTTAGATTGCTTCCTACAGATTGCTTTCAATAAGTTTGATTTTTTTTTTTTTTTGGCTCAGTAGTAAAGTGTTCACCTCTGTTTATAATATTTCAGTAATTTAGTTAACCTTAAAGGTTTTTAAAATTTATACTGGAGATGTCAGAGCCAATAATTGAGGTTAAAACTTGGATAACTAAAAAAAAAAAACAAACAAACTGTGTAATGGACCCTTAAAAAAAGTGAAAATATCTCGTGAGAAATACTTCAAAAATAGGGAATACTTGCTATAGAAAAATATACCGGTATTTTCCTTAACTGAGGAATACTCCCCAGAGCAAATTTCATGTGCTCCTTTTTGGCTATTCTAGGGAATGCAGGCACACTGTTTATTGATCAGAATATTCTGTTCCATATCATAAAAGTAATCACATAAACTGGGTAGTATCTTATCAGTTTACCGCTTACAGAAAGACAATGATAAAAGGCAATTGGGTAGACTAAATATAAACTGACTTTATTCTTTCAGTCTCATAGCACCTTTTCTCCTGAAATGTGTATTCCAAACTGCAAATCTTAACTCAACATTAATAACTGTGATCTCATGAGATACCAAAGAAACGCTAAATCACTCACCATTAAAAGAGAGATTTGAAGACAAATGTGAAATTTGAATTGAGAAAGTTACCAGCATTTACAAAAGCATTTTTTTTTGAAATGTGAATTTTAGCAAAACTAAATATACGAAAAAAACATACAGATGAAACACGAGATTGGAGAAATTTGGTTTTGATGTTTGTGGCCAAAGGACCTGTCCATGAATTGGTAAATACTACCCTGGGCTTCCAGCTGCCACCGGGTTTTTCAAAATTACTAACTTGGCAAAATCATTATTAATGCTAATAGAACTATTTCTAACATGTTTTGCTGTTGATCTAATATTTCTAGATGTGACTGATTTTAAAAGCACAGTAGTGAGAAGTACATTTCTGGAGAGACAGACTGGATCTAAATGTTGGCTGTGAATATGGGATGGTCAGCCTGTGAATGACTTAACTTCCCTGTGCTTTCAGTTTCCTGTCCTTCAAAAACAAAAACAAACAAACAAAAGTGGTGGTGGTGGTGGGGGGCAGATTCTATCAATATCTACTTTGCTGGCTTTCTAGGAAGGTTAAATTTGTAAGTAAAAACAAAGTGCGTGGAATGACATCTGGTAAACAGTCAGCACGGTGAGAGTTGGCAGAGAGGTGACGGTGAGGAGGAGGAGGACTGATGATAAAGACGATGATGACGACGACAACGACACTGCGATTGTGATTTACAACCTGAGAAAACACAACTAGAGCTCTCTCCGTGCTGTCGCATTTATAACGAGGATGTCCCTGAAGAAAAGCTCCGAGGTGCCTCTGGGCGGAGGCAGTGGAGGTGGAGAGCTGCGATCCGCGAGGAAGATCCTCGCTTTCAGCCGGGGCCTGGCGCCGGGTAGGGGCGCGGCGCTCGATTTCCTTCCCTGCCTCTGCCGTACCCCTGGTGCGCATGCTCGGACCCGCTCGGGCCCCACAGCCTTTGATTTATTTATTTATTTATTTTTTTTCCGGGCAGTCGCTACGACCCTGGGCTGGTGGCTCCGGCATGGGGAGTGGAGCCCCCGGAGCTGCTGCAGCGGCGTGGTGAGGGAGCAGCCAGAGGGAGGCAGCTGCGGCTCGGCGGTGAGTATCCGGGAAGCGCCACCATGGGGCTCCGTAAGAAGGGCACCAAGAACCCCCCGGTGCTGAGCCAAGAATTCATCCTGCAGAATCATGCGGACCTCGTCTCCTGCGTGGGGATGTTCTTCGTGCTGGGGCTCATGTTCGAGGGAACGGCCGAAGTGTCGATTGTTTTCCTCACTCTTCAGCACAGCGTTGTCGTCCCTGCGGAAGAACTGGCTACGGGATCCAAGACGCTGTATCATTACGGGGTCAAAGATTTGGCCACGGTGTTCTTCTACATGCTGGTGGTGATCATCATTCACGCCACGATCCAGGAGTATGTCCTGGATAAAATTAGCAGGAGAATGCAGTTCACCAAAGCGAAACAGAACAAATTTAATGAATCTGGCCAGTTTAGTGTGTTCTACATTGTCTCCTGTATCTGGGGCACAATCATCCTTATGTCTGAAAACTGCCTGTCAGACCCAACTCTCCTGTGGAGGACTCATTCCCACACCATGATGACATTTCAAATGAAGTTTTTCTACATCTCACAGTTGGCTTACTGGTTTCATGGTTTTCCGGAACTCTACTTCCAGAGAATCCGAAAACAAGATATCCCTAGTCAACTCATCTACATTGGTCTTCACCTCTTTCACATCACTGGAGCCTATCTCTTGTACTTGAATCACCTGGGACTACTTCTTTTGGTGCTGCATTATTTCGTTGAATTGATTTCCCACCTGTGCGACGTGTTTTATTTTAGTGATGAAAAGTACCAGAAGGGGGTTTCTCTGTGGACCATCGTGTTTGTCTTGGGGCGACTCACAACTTTAGTTGTTTCATTAGTCACTGTTGGGCTACACTTGGTTGTATCCCATTCCCGGGATGGGGATACGGATTCCATCAGTGGAAACGTAAACGTGCTGGCCGCTGAAATTGCTGTTCTGTCGTCCAGTTGCACCATCCAAGCATATATAACATGGACCTTACTGACAGTCTGGCTTCAGAGGTGGCTAGAAGATTCCAATCTTCAGGCCTCGAGTCTGAGGAAGAAAAAACCCATGATTAAAGGCCGGTCTTCTAGAAAAGGAACAGAAAATGGAGTGGAGACTGCAAACAGAGTAGATGCCCCGCCAAAGAGGAAAGAGAAAACTTCATAATGATTTATAAGCTAATTGAGCAATATCTCCAAAGGAATCTGCTCTATACTATGAGATCTCTCTCTCTCTGTGTGTGCTAGAGATTTTTTTCTGTTCTTCAAAATAGTTTGTGCTCTTTGATCATTGCTACTGTACTGTTTAATGTGTATTTTAAGTAATTTGAGGGGAGAATAAGTGGAAAACATTTTGGTTAAGACTAAGCTACGCAATATCAAAATAGTGAAAAAAAAAACTTAAGGATAACTATGATATTTTGGTTTTTATTTTTTGCCTAGAACATTTCCTAATGATTCCTGGAGTTGACTATAAAATTCCTCAGTAAGTGATAACGATTTCTTGCTCCCATCAATCTTCTATGGTATTAACAAAGTGGATTGTTATAGCAAGGTGATATTTTTAATATTCTCTTTCACAAGAATATGGAAAATTCCTTAAAGATGGAAGTTAAATCAGTGTTCTCTAATTGTTATTTTTTTGTTGTTTAGAATTTGCAACTGAGAAAAAATTTGTAAAACCATCAAAATAGTCATGTGTTTTATTTTATAGGGAGTGATTGTTAATGCTACATCCCCATTGAAGAATCCAAATACTAATAGATAAAATATATGGAGACTTATTGCCATATATATTGAATCAAAATATCTTTAATTAATATAAAGTATTACTTAAGAGGTAAAGTCATTCTTGTCCATTTTTAACACTTGTAAATGGGAACTCATAAAATTAAAAATGACTGAAGAAAAGACATAAGACTTAGTCATTTTTTATGTTTATTAATAATGATTTAATGAGGATTCATAAACTTCATTCATGAATTCAAAATTCATAAACCATTTTGAATAATAATACTTGATTTAAATGAATAAAAGAATGTCAGCTAAATACATTTGGAAACCCTTTAATGCTTAAATTTTAAATAATTTGAAAATCAGGATAAATTAATGAAAGTTTTTTTTTTTTAATAATTTTATATGTTACTAGAGAGGCTGAGTCAGGAAGATCAAAATATTTGAGGACTTCTGCAATAGGATCAGAAGTTTTAAGGACTTCAAGTTGACTTGGCTACTTAGCATGACCCTGTCACACACACAAAAAAAAAAAAAAAAAAAAAAAAAAAAGAAAAAAGAAAGAAAGAAAAAGAGCTAAATGGGACTATAGCTCAGTTGTATAGCACCCACCACTGGTTTCAATTCCCAATATTCCAAAAATAAGTACGTAAAATTTAATAGTCTTTTAATTATAGTTTAATTCCATCTTTTATTGTGAAACATTTATATATGTTAAGGCATGTTTTGGAGACTATATATATCATATATTAACAGAAGCCAATTTAAATGATGGACTTTAGGGGGATAAATGTTTATACTGGCCTTCCTTTAATTCTCAATTTGGTTTCATTTCCATATTGTGAATATTTACATTTCCAATTTCTTTTACTATGTTTCTCATCTCTGCTTTTGATAGCCCTCACTTAGACCTATTTAAGTAATTCAACTTTTTCAACCGATAGAGTTTGTGAAAATTAAACTTGATATACTAATATCACAGACCACAGATGGAAGAGCCATTCTTGGAGTATTTTTCTATTCTATCTGCTTTCACAGGTAAGTAACAAAATAAATTTTCTTCTTTGTTAACTATAGAATTCATCGATCTACATTTTTTTTTGTCCGTTGCCTAACATTATGTTCACAATTTATTATTAGCATATGCTCTAAAGTTTAAAGTGATGTAATTCACATTTGGACCAACTGTTGCACAATTTATAAATCAAAGATTTCCAGCTTCTCATGTAATAGAGAACTACAGAATTCTTTCTCACATCCCTTACTATAAAATAATTCTAGCATGTTACTTGCAGCCCCATTCCTGCTATTTGTTAGATACTTCACCTTCAAGAAAGTACAGCCCTGACTCAAACTGGCCAAAGACTTCAGGACAGTTATTGTCTTATATGACTGAAAATGTCAAGAGTTTATTTTGGCTTGGCAGTAAATATAATTAGAGTCTTTAGGTTTTCCTGGTTCAGTCCCTCTCAGATTAACTTTCTGTATGGCAGAAAACAACTATAGTTATTCTAGGTTTTATATCTACAACATTCTGACAAAGAGGAAATAAGAAAACCAGATTTCTTAAATTCCCAGAACAATGATTTAAGACTTAACTTTTAGTGATCCATTTGATAAAAGGGTTTATGCTTCATCAGTAGAAAAAGGCAAAATTTTGCTGTTGTTGTTTTAGATCTCAAGTAGCAATTATTCAGGAGGAAAAATAAATAAGAATATGCTAGGCACATCTCAGCTACTCCTGAGTTCATTAAATATGGTCAAAATATAAATATCTTTCAAATTATAAAATTCACATTACAAATGGCATTCAGCCCAATACAAGTTAAGTCTCTCTTTAAAAAAAAATACCAAAAAGTCATAATAAATCTTTTTTTATAATAGGTTTATTGTTATAGTGAACCAAATGGAAACATACATTCCCTTTATGATTTAAGACATTATTTAAACCAGCATTAGTTAACCTCTTGAAATCTCAAATAGCTGATTAATCACCAAAGACTACAATAGTCATAAAGATATGTCTGATAATTAAAAGTTTTACACTTGATTTACTAGCTTCAGTGACTTTCTCCTTACTTAAGGTTGCAGGCATAGATGTCCTAGGATGGATTTAAAGTATTATTTCTTTTCAAAACAAAATTCTACTAGCATTTAAATAAATGTGTATTTCATTTTCCTTACAAATACTATGGATGTGTCTCAGCCTACAATCTTGTAAAGGACAAACATTTTAGGTCTTGCTATTCCTTACTGATCAGCATAACCTGTTTCATTTCAGTAAGGAAGCTAATTTTGCAACATATTCCTTTGTTTATTTTTTATCAGTATTTATTTATCTGTAGAAGAACCATTTATAGTCATTACAAGCTATTGTTGGAATAGACTCAAGAAAATTAGTTACCACATTAATAGCCTTTTAATTTGGTAAAATCAATAGTAGTTTTAACATCTCATGCAACTGAATTGATAGTAATTTACATAGAGTAACAAAAGATTTCTTACCAGGGCTTTAAACAGTAAATGTCACAATGTAAATTTCTTAAAAGTTCTTGGGGGATGCTTGAGAATGTTGCATGTGGAGTGGTCAGGGACTTGGGTCCTTACATTGTGGCAGAGAACAAACACCTTCCAGTTTGGGGAGCAGATTTTTGTAACTTGGAGACAAAGAAGTGACTTGCCTGGCTGAAGAGGATAGACAGTATTGGTGAGTAGATGGAGTAATAGATTCTTAGTAACATCTGACAAGATAACTGGAGATTTCATACTTTCACCTCCTGAACTTCTCTGGAAATAGAGAATATTTTTTCACATTACCATCTTTCAATCAAATCTACATCCTGTGAGAAACTACCCACACTTTATGGAATGGAGTAGTACTTGTCAGGGACCCTCAATTATGTAGAAAAATTATAAGTTCTTCATATAAAAAATAGTACATTTTTTAAATCTTAAATTGGAATTTTCTTGTAATTATATAGTCAATAGGCTGCCTATATTTTGCAATTTAAATCCCTATAAGGAAGTTCATTTTAATCTCAGTATCATCTTTGGCACTTTTAAGATTCAATAAATGTGGAAAAATTCAACCATTAAGAATTCTGGCCTGGTGAAGGAGAGCAGGCCTGTAATGCCATCAACTGGGGAGGCTGAGACAGAAGGATCATGAATTCATAAACCAGCCTCAGCAAAAGCAAAGCATTAAGCAACTCTGTAAGACCCTGTCTCTAAAATGTAAAGTAGGGCTGGGGATGTGGCTCAGTGGCAGAGTGCACCTGAGTTCAATCTCTGGAAATCCACCTTCCCCCCAAAAAATAAAGAAATCTCTTCCTGATGTTATTACCTTTATTACATGCATTTTCTTCTATTCTGGTGGGTGATATCATTTGTGTTTTGTGCTAAAGCATTATGCCAGCTAATCTTTTTCATTTTAAATCTCAGAAATGTATCAATGTATAAATTGACTACTGGAAGGGATATTTACATAGCTAGACATATGGTAGTATAATGTGATAAATGGTTAAAGGTTCACTTGAATTTAAAAGTGAAAAGGGTTAAATTACCTTCACAGTGATGCTATTTATATCTTTTAGCCAGTTTAGAAGTGACTAATGTCACTGGTGAGGGATGTATCTACTCAATGATTCAGGCAAAATGCCATTTTTTAAAAAAGACAAGTCCCTAAATTTAAAAAATAAAATAAAAAGTGTTCAATTTGTTGGGCAGGTAGTGCACCACTGTTAACAGTAGCAGTTTGGAAAGCTGAGGCAGAAGGATTGAAAGTTTAAAACCAGCCTCAACAACTTAATTAGGCCCCAAGCAACTTAGAAAAACCTTGTCTTAAAAACAAAAAGGGCTGGAGATATGGCTGACTATTTGAACACTCCTAGGTTCAATTTATTATACAAAAAAAAAAAAAAAAAAAAAGTACTCAGTTTGAACACCAAATTAAATCATGTCAGTGTACCAGAGTCTCATGGTTCAGGAAATTTTAAGAGCATTTACTACTGCCCAACCAGAATTTCTCCTAAACTATCATACATTGAAAGAATTTTTATTCCAATATAAATTTAATATTTCACTCTCTTACAGCCTTTATTACTTACTTAACTACAAAAAAAAAAAAACTGTTTCCTTACCTCAGCCTTCAAAACCAATAAATTCCAAACTGAATGGTTATCAATGCAAATATTGAAATATAGTTTGTAAGATTTAAATCTTTTAAAGATATTTCCTGTTATACTGATATATACCCAGCAGAGAAAACTAATTATATGATTATAAATAATCATGACAAAAGAAGTCAGGGTCAATCCCCACTGTGGTCCCAGAGCCCTGTGAACTTAGGAAGAGACTTAAAAATTCTAAGAAATAAATTATGAACCACTAAAACAATACAGATATTTATCTTTCTGAAAAAAATGCCATGAGGCTTAATCGTATATACATTTACAGTGTCACAGTTTATTGTGAACATGTGTGTATGATGTTCTTTATGTATTTACATGTACTTCATATATATGCATTGTCTCATTTAACATAACATTAATATATATTACATACATGAGTCTCTGTGTTTATATATGTATATATACTTGATCACATATGTACACACATTTATAGATTTTTTTCTTATTTATTTTTAGTGAAACTTGATTTTAGGGAAGTTTATAATCACAGTACAAATTAGGGGGCAGTGGGGTGTTTCCACAGAACCCTTGAAGCCCCCCACAACTTCCTGGGCTTTTAACAGGAATGTTGAAATAAAAATGTATCATGTGCATATCACATGATACACTTTTTGATCAATCAGTAAATCTACATTGATGCATCATTATCACCTGTTACATAGTCTATGGGTTTTGGCAAATATATAATGACATGTATCCATTAAAACAAATAATGGATACATATTATTATATCCATTATTACGTGTATCCATAACATACAGTTGTCTCACTGCCCTAAAAATCCATGTTCAATCTGTTTATCCATACTTACCCTGTAGATTTTTAAGCACTGTAAAACTGTATGGCATTATTTTTTTTCTCCATGTTCAGGTAAAACACAATAAAAAATTCCAGTGTAGTGAGTCCATTTCCAAAAATTTTGACTTTCTGTAGACTAAATAAATAGTGTCTATTACAATATATGTGCTTATAATTAAAATGTGTAGAAATTCTCTTCTGAGTCAATCCATAGTAATTATATACTAAATATTCCTCACATAAATTACAGAAAATACTGTTATCATAATAAAATAATATTATAAATCCCAGAATTGAATAAGGCCATCTAAACAATAGGTATGTACATGGAGGAGAAGAAAGTCCAATGCTTACCTTTGGAACATCCATATAGAAATCACATAAGAATAAAAGCCAACAAGAGAAACTTAATAATGACTGATAGGGAAGGAGAAAGATGCAAAGACTAAAAGTATATGGCATCACAGATGCAATCCTTAGTGATGTCTGGTAAAGCAGGTTAAAAAAAAGGTGAACAATATCACAGCAGTCAAAACAAAGTATTAATAGAATTATAGTATAAATTCTGTTCAATAGTATTGAAAGATAAAGTTTCTTAAGATTAGGAATACTAAAATTTCACTTTTGGCAACAGGTATGGTATTGGCATTTTGTGAGATCAGATTTAGTAAAATGTTGGGGATGAGAATCCTATTGAAATGGGTTGAGGGAAAAATACAGTGTTAGGATATGTCATATTACAAATATGGTCTCTACTTATCAGCATAAAAGTGGAACAAAGAAATACAAGAAGTATGCATACTATCCCTTGTGCAATAAACAAAGAGGAGGGTGTAGTCAAGAGAGTCTGTTTTGTTTTTATTGTAATTAATTTTAGAATAGATGAGAGAAGAAAATATTTGTATGTTTACAGTCTAAGAAGAGATGAGGTGACAGAGGAGATAAAAGAAAACTGCAGGGCAAGATTATGTTGCCTAAAACCACTCAAAAAATGTATACATAATATGAATTCCTAATTGGAGAAGAGCATTTTTTAATTATTTGAAATAAATCTTGTTGCACAATTTCCTTTAGATTATGAAACATTTACACACAACAGATTGTATTTATATTTTTGTGTGTTACATTTTTTACTATTTTATTATGTTTTATTTCTAGTCAACATAATTACCATTAAAATCCAAGCAGAATTAATAATAGAAAGGTTTTGAAATAATGGTATTAGTTGCCCCTTTTTGCAGAGGATTATTTTTCCAGAAAAGCAAAGATAAAATCTATTCAAACAAGAAAGACATTATACTAAGGATTTGCAATAGTCTTCTTTCTCTCTTTGGCTAACAAATTGACAAATATTTGACTGTCTGCATTGTTGGTAAGAAAGTCTTTCTGTGTCAGTCAATTAAAGACCCTACTCGTGCCCAGAGAGAGTAATTATCCTCAAAGAACAACATACTCCTGTTAAAAACCTTTCAAAAATATGTGAATGTATAATCTATCCAATTAGGTAAAACTCATATTCCACACTTCTCTAGTACTTTAAATGTTTACTAATTCTCTTAGATATTTTCTTATAAAATGTGAGACCTACCATTCTTCTAACAGTAAACGTGTAATGTTGTAAGATATCATAGTCAAGTTTTTAACTCAGTTGTAGGATTACCTAAATGTAATTATTTTACATTGCTGTTTGTGCAGTTAGGCCATTTACCCAGAAAAATTCTGGCAACTAATCAAATCACCTAAAAATCTGTAAACAAAACTGAAAACTATTTTAGCTCAAGCAGTTATGCTCAGAACTCCTACATAGCCTTTAATCACAAAATTACTGCTAGGAGTTTATATTTTATCATCAAATCCTAAGTAGAAATTAAAATATACTATAGAGGAAACTAAGTGAAATTTAATACTACCAATAAAAAAATCTATATTACAGTACAAAGCACACAACTCTATAAGAAAAAAAAATGTCTTTGTTTGGCTCTTCATATCATTATAATACCTAGGGTAAATTTTACAATGTTATATCTAACCTGTAGAGAGTAAAGCCAAGAACTGTAACTAAAATCTACTACTGTTAGAGAGGGAAACCAGATACCTAATTATAAAGTTAAATTCTAGTAGATATTTGAAATGATATTTGAAAGTGATCTCTCTAGTTATAATACACAGATATCTTGCTTTGTTTTGCCTTTTGGTTTTAATTGTTTTCATCTTTTCCAACTTTCCAAAGCATTCCTATGATACAATCAATTTCAAAGACAACAGGTGTTCAGTAGTTTCTGAGAAAATAGCTCTGAGCTTTTCTTTTTAATTAACATTTCTATTCTTCCACTATCTTCATTTTTATTTATTCTAATCAGTTATACACGATAACAGAATGTTCTTTGATTCATTGTACACAAATGGAATACAATTTTTCACTTCTCTGGTTGTACACAAAGTAGGGCCATACCATTTGTGCAATCATACATTTACCTAGGGTAATGATGTCAATAGAATTCCACCATCTTTCCTACCCTTATACCCCCTCCTTTCACCTCCCTTCCCATTGCCTAATCCAAAATTCCTGTACTCATCCCATGAACCCTCCTCCCCCAATGCCATTATGGATTAGCATTCACTTAACAGGGAAAACATTTCACCTTTGTTTTTTGGGGATTGGCATACTTTGCTTAGCGTGATATTCTCCACTTCCTTTCATTTACCTGCAAATGCCATAATCTTAATCTCTTTTAATGCTGAGTAATATTCCATTGTGTATATATACACCAGTTTCTTTATCCATTTGTCTATAGAAGGGTATCTAGTTTGGTTCCACAGTTTGGCTATTGTGAATTGTGCTGCTATAAACATTGATGTGACTGTATCACTGTAGTATGCTGTTTTTTAAGTCCTTTGGGTATAGACTGAGAGTGGGATAGCTGGTTTTCCATTCCAAGTTTTTAAAGGAATCTTCATACTGTCTGTCAGATTGGTTACACCATTTTGCAGTCCCACCCAGCAGGATTTGAGTATGCCTTCTACCCCCCCACATACTCGCCAACATTAATTGTTGCCTGTATTCTTGATAACTGCCATTCTGACAGGAGTGAGATGAAATCTTAGAGTAGTTTTGATTTGCATTTCTCTAATTACTAGAGATGTTGAACATTTTTTTCATGTATTTGTTGATCAATTGCATATCTTATTCTGAGAAGTGTCTATTAAGTTCCTTAGCCCATTTATTGGTTGGGTTGTTTGTTCTTTTTGAGTTCCTTATATTTCCTGGAAATTAATGCTCTATCTGGTGTTCATGTGGTAAAAATTTGCTTCCAAAATGTAGGTTTTCTCTTCACTTCATTGATTATATGTTTTGTTGAGAAGCTTTTTAGTTTGAATCCATCCCATTTATTTATTTTTTATTTTATTTCTTGTGCTTTAGGAGTCTTGTTAAGGAAATCAGGGCCTAATCCAACATGATGCATATTTGGGCCTAATTTTTCTTCTGTTAGACTTAGGGTCTCTGGTCTAATTCCTAGGTCCTGGATCCACTTTGAGTTGAGTTTTGTGCTTGGTGAGAGATAGGGGTTGAATTTTATTTTGCTACCTGTGGATTTCCAGTTTTCCAGCACCATTTGTTGAACAGGCTATCTTTTTCTCCAATGTATATTTATAGAGCCTTTGTCTAGTATGTGTGATTAGTATCTTTAATGTGGGAACCAAGTAAATTAATGATAATAAAAAGAGAAAAAGGAAAAAACCTTGCTGATGTTTGTAACCAATTTAATTGTTCACATTATCAATACTAATCAATAGTAAAATTTTATTTTTTTTAATTTTTATTTTATTTTATTTTTTTTTAATTTTTTATTGTGTGTTGTTCAAAACACTACAAATTTCTTGACATATCATATTCCACACTTTGATTCAAGTGGGTTATGAACTCCCACCTTCACCCCATACACAGATTGCAGAATCACATCAGTTACACATCCATTGATTTACAAATTGCCATACTAGTGTCTGTTGTGCTCCGCTGCCTTTCCCATCCTCCCCCCTCCCCCCTCCCCACCTCTCCCCTCCCCTCCCCTCCCCTCCTCTCTCTCTACCTCCTCCACTGTATATCCCTGAGGGTCTCCTTCCATTACCATGCAATTTTCCTTCTCTCTCCCTTTCCCTCCCACCTCTCATCCCTGTTAAATGTTAATCTTCTTCTCCTGCTCTTCGTCCCTTCACTGTTCTTAGTTACTCTCCTTATATCAAAGAAGACATTTGGCATTTGTTTTTTAGGGATTGGCTAGCTTCACTTAGCATAATCTGCTCTAATGCCATCCATTTCCCTGTAAATTCTATGATTTTGTCATTTTTTAATGCAGAGTAATACTCCATTGTGTATAAATGCCACATTTTTTTTATCCATTCGTCTATTGAAGGGCATCTAGGTTGGTTCCACAGTCTTGCTATTGTGAACTGTGCTGCTATGAACATCGATGTAGCAGTGTCCCTGTAGCATGCTCTTTTGAGGTCTTTAGGGAATAGACCAAGAAGGGGAATAGCTGGGTCAAATGGTGGCTCCATTCCCAGCTTTCCAAGAAATCTCCATACTGCTTTCCAAATTGGCTGCACCAATCTGCAGTCCCACCAGCAATGTACAAGTGTACCCTTTTCCCCACATCCTCGCCAGCACTTGTTGTTGTTTGACTTCCTAATGGCTGCCAATCTTACTGGAGTGAGATGGTATCTTAGGGTGGTTTTGATTTGCATTTCTCTGACAGCTAGAGATGTTGAGCATTTTTTCATGTACTTGTTGATTGACTGTATGTCCTCCTCTGAGAAGTGTCTGTTCAGGTCCTTGGCCCATTTGTTGATTGGGTTGTTTGTTCTCTTATTGTCTAATTTTTTGAGTTCTTTGTATACTCTGGATATTAGGGCTCTATCTGAAGTGTGAGGAGTAAAGATTTGTTCCCAGGGTGTAGGCTCCCTATTTACCTCTCTTATTGTTTCTTTTGCTGAGAAAAAACTTTTTAGTTTGAGTAAGTCCCATTTGTTGATTCTAGTTATTAACTTTTGTGCTATGGGTGTCCTATTGAGGAATTTGGAGCCCGACCCCACCGACTGTAGATCGTAGCCAACTTTTTCTTCTATCAGACGGCGCGTCTCTGATTTGATATCAAGCTCCTTGATCCATTTTGAATTAACTTTTGTGCATGGCGAGAGAAAGGGATTCAGTTTCATTTTGTTGCATATGGATTTCCAGTTTTCCCAGCACCATTTGTTGAAGATGCTATCCTTCCTCCATTGCATGCTTTTAGACCCTTTATCAAATATAAGATAGTTGTAGTTTTGTGGATTGGTTTCTGTGTCCTCTATTCTGTACCATTGGTCCACCCGCCAGTTTTGGTACCAGTACCATGCTGTTTTTGTTACTATTGCTCTGTAGTATAGTTTGAAGTCTGGTATCACTATACCGCCTGATTCACACTTCCTGCTTAGCATTGTTTTTGCTATTCTGGGTCTTTTATTTTTCCATATGAATTTCATGACTGCTTTCTCTATTTCTACAAGAAATGCCGTTGGGATTTTGATTGGCATTGCATAAACCTATAGAGAACTTTTGGTAATATCGCCATTTTGATGATGTTAGTTCTGCCTATCCATGAACAGGGTATATTTTTCCATCTTCTAAGATCTTCTTCTATTTCTCTCTTTAGGGTTCTGTAGTTTTCATTGTATAAGTCTTTCACCTCTTTTGTTAGGTTGATTCCCAAGTATTTTATTTTTTTTGAAGATATTTTGAATGGAGTAGTTGTCCTCATTTCCATTTCAGAGGATTTGTCGCTGATATACAGGAATGCCTTTGATTTATGCATGTTGATTTTATATCCTGCCACTTTGCTGAATTCATTTATTAGCTCTAATAGTTTCTTTGTAGAGCCTTTTGGGTCTGCTAGGTATAGAATCATATCATCTGCAAATAGTGATAATTTAAGTTCTTCTTTTCCTATTTTTATGCCTTTAATTTCTTTCGTCTGTCTAATTGCTCTGGCCAGTGTTTCGAGAACTATGTTGAACAGAAGTAGAGAGAGAGGGCATCCCTGTCTTGTTCCAGATTTTAGAGGGAATGCCTTCAGTTTTTCTCCATTCAGAATGATGCTAGCCTGAGGCTTAGCATAGATTGCTTTTACAATATTGAGGTATGTTCCTGTTATCCCTAGTTTTTCTAGAGTTTTGAACATAAAGGGATGCTGTACTTTGTCGAATGCTTTTTCCGCATCTATTGAGATGATCATATAGTTCTTATTTTTAAGTCTATTGATGTGGTGAATAACATTTATTGATTTCCGTATATTGAACCAGCCTTGCATCCCAGGGATGAATCCTACTTGATCATGGTGTACAATTTTTTTGATATGTTTTTGTATCCGATTCGCCAGAATTTTATTGAGGATTTTTGCATCTAGGTTCATTAGAGATATTGGTCTGTAGTTTTCTTTCTTTGAAGTGTCTTTGTCTGGTTTAGGTATCAGGGTGATGTTGGCCTCATAGAATGAATTTGGAAGTTCTCCCTCCTTTTCTATTTCCTGAAGTAGCTTGAAAAGTATTGGTATTAGTTCTTCTTTAAAGGATTTGTAAAATTCTGCTGTATATCCATCTGGACCTGGGCTTTTCTTAGTTGGTAGTCTTTTTATGGTTTCTTCTATTTCCTCAATTGATATTGGTCTGTTTAGGTTTTCTATATCCTCCTGACTCAATCTGGGCAGATCATATGACTTAAGAAATTTATCTATGCCTTCACTATCTTCTAATTTGTTGGAGTATAAGGATTCAAAATAGTTTTTGATTATCTTCTGTATTTCTGAAGTGTCTGTTGTGATATTGCCTTTTTCATCCCGTATGCTAGTAATTTGAGTTCTCTCTCTTCTTCTCTTCGCTAGCATCGCTAAGGGTCTGTCGATTTTGTTTATTTTTTCAAAGAACCAACTTTTAGTTTTGTCAATTTTTTCAATTGTTTCTTTTGTTTCGATTTCATTAATTTCAGCTCTGATTTTAATTATTTCTTGCCTTCTACTTCTTTTGCTGTTGTTTTGCTCTTCTTTTTCTAGGATTTTGAGATGAAGTATGAGATCATTTATTTGTTGGTTTTTTCTTTTTTTAAGGAATGAACTCCAAGCAATGAATTTTCCTCTTAGAACTGCCTTCAATGTGTCCCATAGATTCCGATATGTTGTGTCTGTGTTTTCATTTATCTCTAAGAATTTTTTAATTTCCTTCTTGATGTCTTCTATAACCCATTGATCATTCAGTAACCTATTGTTCATTCTCCAAGTGATGTATGCTTTTTCCTTCCTTCTTTTATCGTTGATTTTCAGTTTCATTCCATTATGATCAGATAAGATGCATGGTATTATCTCTACTCCTTTATATTGTCTAAGAGTTGCCCTGTGACATAATATATGATCTATTTTTGAGAAGGATCCATGTGCTGCTGAGAAAAAAGTGTAACTGCTTGATGTTGGGTGGTATACTCTATATATGTCAATTAGGTCTAGGTTATTAATAGTGTTATTGAGTTCTATAGTTTCCTTATTCAACTTTTGTTTGGAAGATCTGTCCAGTGGCGAGAGAGGTGTGTTGAAGTCTCCCATGATTATGGTATGGTGGTCTATTAGACTCTTGAACTTGAGAAGAGTTTGTTTGACGAACATAGCTGCACCATTGTTTGGGGCATAAATATTTATGATTGTTATGTCTTGTTGGTGTATGGTTCCCTTAAGCAGTATGTAGTGTCCCTCTTTATCTCTTTTGATTAACTTTGGCTTGAAATCTATTTTATTTGATATGAGTATGGACACTCCTGCTTGTTTCCGAAGTCCATATGAGTGATATGATTTTTCCCAACCTTTCACCTTCAGCCTATGTATGTCTTTTCCTATCAAATGCATCTCCTGTAGGCAGCATATTGTTGGGTCTTGTTTTGTGATCCATTCTACTAGCCTGTGTCTCTTAATTGGTGAGTTTAAGCCATTAACATTTAGGGTTATTATTGAGATATGGGTTGTTCTTCCAGCCATATTTGTTTATTTCTATTACTAAACATGGTTTGTTTTCCTCTTTGATTATTCCCCCCCCCCCTTTACTGTCCTACCTCCCACTCTTGGTTTTCATTGTTATTTTCCATTTCCTCTTCCTGTAATGCTTTGGCGAGGATGTTTTGAAGAGATGGTTTTCTAGCTGTGAATTCTTTAAACTTTTGTTTATCGTGGAAGGTTTTAATTTCATCCTCCATCCTGAAGCTTAATTTCGCTGCATACACAATTCTTGGTTGGAACCCATTTTCTTTCAGTGTTTGAAATATGTTATTCCAGGATCTTCTAGCTTTCAGAGTCTATGTTGAAAGATCAGCTGTTATCCTGATTGGCTTACCCCTAAATGTAATCTGCTTCCTTGTAGCTTTTAAAATTCTCTCCTTATTCTGTATGTTGGGCATCTTCATTATAATGTGTCTAGGTGTGGATCTCTTATGATTTTGCACATTCGGCATCCTGTAGGCTTCTAGGATTTGGGATTCTGTCTCATTCTTCAAGTCTGGGAAGTTTTCTTGTATTATTTCATTGAATAGACTTCTCATTCCTTTGGTTTGGAGCTCTGTACCTTCCTGTATCCCAATGACTCTTAAGTTTGGTCTCTTAATGTTATCCCATATTCCTTGGATGTTCTGCTCATGGTTTCTTAACAGTCTTGCTGAGCTGTCTATGTTCTTTTCCAGTTGAAATACATTGTCTTCATTGTCTGATGTTCTATCTTCTAAGTGTTCTACTCTGCTGGTAGTATTCTCCATTGAGTTTTTAAGTTGGTTTATTGCTTCCTGCATTTCTAGGATTTCTGTTTGTTTGTTTTTTATAACCTCTATCTCCCTGTATAGTTGATCCTTTGCTTCCTGGATTTGTTACGTAATTCGTTGTCGAAGTGATCTTTCATTGTCTGATTTTGCTGTTTAATGTCTTCCTTGATACTCCAGATCATCTGAAGCATGTATATCCTGAATTCTTTATCTGACATTCCATCTGCTGCAGCTGTTACCTCTTCTAAAGTTGCGTTGACCTGCATTGCTTGTGGTCCTTTCTTTCCTTGTCTTTTCATACTGCTTGCGTATCTTTCCTGCAGGTGCGGGCGGCGGCTGTGCTCTCTCCTTATTCCAATTGGGGTGTCGTGGCTACCACGCCGGCAGGTCACTGGGCCTGTTCTGGGAGCTGGCGGCGGCTCTGTTCTGCCCCTACTCCAATTGGGGTGACGAGTGTACCACGCCGGCAGGCCACTGGGCCTGATCCGCCGGTCGGTTGCAGGTTTGCCTACCCTGCAGGCGCGGGTGGCGGCTCTACTCTGCCCCTACTCCAAATGGGGTGACTTGTCTGTCGTACCGGCAGGCCACTGGGCCTGTCCCGCTGGTCGGTCGCAGATCTGCCCACCTTTCGGGCACAGGTGGAGGCTCTGCTCTGCCCGTACTCCAATTGGGGTGTCGTGACTACCCCGCCTGCAGGACGCTGGGCCTGTTCCTGGCACGGGCGGCGACTCTGCTCTGCCACTACTCCAATTAGGGTGGTGTTTGTACCACGCCGGCAGGCTCCTGGGCCTGATCCGCTGGTCTGTTGTAGGTCTGCCTACCTTGGAGGCACGGGCGGCGGATCTGCCCTGCCCCTCCTACCACGCCTGCGGACCCCTGGGCCTGATCAGCAGGTTGATCACTGGTCTGCTCACCCTGCGGGCACGGGTGGCAGTTCCGCTCCGCCCCCACTCCAATTGGGGTCACGTGACCACCACACCGGCAGGGCCTGAACCGGGCGTGGGAGAAGGATCTGCTCTGCCCCTACTCCAGTTGGGGTGACGTGTGTACCACACTGGCAGGCCACTGGGCCTGACCCGCCAGGCTGTCACAGGTCTGTTTACCTTGCAAGCGCGAACCGCGGCTCTGCCCTGCCCCTCCTACCACGCCCATGTACCACTGGGTCGCGGGTCTGCCCACCTTGCGGGTGCGGGTGGCGGCTCCGCTCCGCCCCCCTCTCCAATTGGGGTCACGCAGTCAACACGCTGGCGAGCCGCTGGGCCTGCTCTGGGCGCTGGCGGCGGCCCGGCTCCTTCCCTCTGGCTCGACGACAAATTGAGGAGACTCGGGTGACTGTGCCTCACCCCCCCTACCAGGAGACCAACTGCTTATGTCACCGCTGGTATTGATGAAGTTCCCTCCTCCGCCGCTTTCTGCAGACATCAGATCTCTGCCATGTTGGTATCCTATGCAAATGGCAGCATTTCGTTCCCCTTGCCGGGCAACCAAAGCACCGGGTGAGTCCTGACCGGCCCTCAGCAGGACCCGGACCGAGAAGGAGTTTCCGCGGGCTCCTAGCCCCGGGCCAGGGAAGTTCCGGGAGCCGGAACTCGGCCTCTCCGTGCTCGGTGTAAGCTCCTATAAATGTAAGCTCCAAGAAGCAGTCCCCGCGGGCTCAGTTCCGGGAGCCGGAATTTGGCTGCTTAGTGCTTGTTGTATGCTCTGATAGGAGCAGGGTCCAAGAAGCAGCCTCCCCAGGCTCAGCAGCCCTGGGCCAGGGTGGTTCCGTGACGGTTCCGGGAGCCGGAACTCGGCCGCCCCGCGCTCGGTGTTCACTCGGATAAGATCAGGTTCTAAGAAGCACCCAGGCGCTGAACCCTAGCAGTCTGTCTGCAAGCCGCAGGCGAATTGCAGCCTGAGATTACCTGTTCTATGGCTGAATGAGCTGCGGTCAGTCGAAAACAGCGGTGGTGATGTCAGTTTACCAACATGGTGGCTGCTGGCCTCCTCTGTGGTCTGACCGGTGTGGAGAACCGAGATGGACCGCTTCCTTCCCCCGTCTCGAACCCAGAATTCAGCCCTGAATACGGTGCTTGCGCGGCTCGCAGAAACTGCAGCGCTGTAACCCTGCGTCTCTATCCCAGTGCACGCTGCAGACTCTAGCCGCGGGGTGATTTGCTGAATAAGCAGTGTTACCCTCCGTGCGACAAACCTCTCGCGTTTGAGTCCCTGTAGCTGATCCTCGTGCGATGGAAATCCTTCCTCCAGGTTCCGGAGCACCCCACTATTGCTGGAAATTCCTAACAAGATATCCTTTAGCCGTCCTGACTTGTCATACTCCCACACAGTGAAGCAGCACACGGGGGCAATGCACTCCCCTCGCCGCCATCTTCCTTCTTCCAATAGTAAAATTTTAAAAAGGATTTGAGATTCATTCATGCTCCTTACAATGTTTGATTTTTTTACATTGAAAGATTGAATTTTTAATATTAATGCCTATTATATGAATAATAAAATAAAATAAAGAAAACAATACAAAATTTATAAAGAGTTGGGTTTCAGAAGTACACATGGTTTGATAAAATTCAATGCTCACCAGGAGAAGGGAGAAAGGGTTGTGAAAGATGATTTAAAAAAAAAAAAATGGTAAGACCTTAAAGCACCTTTGGGAAGACTTTTTTAGTTAATCAGTAAAGAGTTCATTAGGGTCCACAGGAAGAGAGTTGATATAGGTAAAATAACATGCTCTTTCATGTACTTGTTACAGCTTAGTGATAACAAGACTCCGTCCTAATAACCTCTTCAAGCCTAAAATTCTACTCTTTTATCCCTGTTAAACAGCATTGAAAAAAGTCTCATGTGTTACTTTGGAGCATGCATTAGCTTCTACAAGGAATTCAATAGCAGGGCTGGGATGCAAGTAACATTTCCTTACTTCAACAGAGCTATGGTTAGTTACTCAGAATTAAGACGATGATATGCTTGATGGGACCTGAGTATGTTTAACCTGGTAACTACATCATTAAAAAAGACAATTAAATGTGATATATCACAGGGAAACAATTATGAAGATTACCAAAATTTTAATTTACTAGAGTACATGCTAACTTTAATGTATGATTGTTTGAGAATTGTTGACATCATACTTGAGATGAAATGCATTTCTGTGACTCCGTTTTTAACTTGGAAGTATTTTCATAGTGTTTATTTTCCATGAGTAACCAAGCCCTCTAATAATCCCCATATGGGAGTCATTCTTTTAAATGTAACATTATTAAAGAAATGTTTGATTCTAGTTCTGGAAGTTGGAGAAAAGAAACCATTCTGGGTTCAAGAAGGAACAGGTTCTGGCATGGAAATCAATAGCCAATTGCCAACACTTTCTCCACTGGGGCAGTGTTACCAGGATGACCTCCAGCTCCTTCAGTAGCATTTCAAGCATGCAGTATTTCTGGCCAACAATTGTGAAATTCTCAGAGACTGATTTTCTTTCTGAGGGAAATACTGCTTATTCATATTTGCTTACAAGGTTGTGAAGAAGAAGAAAATACTAACCTTCTCAGTGCCTCCAGGCAGGTATAGAGAATGATGAACACCTCCTTTTAAATTACTGTTTTTTCCCCTTGTTATATTGTTCAAAAATATTGAAATCAGAGAAAAATAACAAATCCTGACTGTTATATACGGTTTGAGTAAATATTTTTAATGTTTTTATTAGTGCATTATAGTTATACATAATAGCAAGGTATATTTTGTCATAACGATAGACTCATTGAATGTAATTTGCTCCATTTTAGACGCACGTTTTCCTCTTTACAATCCCTTCTCCTGACCCTGTTTCCTTTCCTCAACTCTACTTGTCTTCCTTCTATTTATTTAATTATTTGTAATTGGTGCTATAAATATACACATAAAGGTTAAATTCATTGTGGTATATTCATATATGTATGTAGCATAATTTGGTCAATTCCATTCTGCAGTTCTTCCCTTTTCCCATATTTCCTCCTTCCCCCTGAATTCATTTCCTCTGCTCCAGTGGTCTTCCTTCTCTTTTCAAATTAATTCATATATTAAGATTCATGGAATGAGATTATTCACTGTCATTAATAATTTATATATGTACATACATATATGAGAGGTTAAGACATTTTATGTGCATAAAGACATCAGAAAACTGCACTAAATTTAAGTGAAATTAGTGGAAAAATTATGTTTTCATTTATATTAACCATGAGATGCCACAAATTATTTAAATATCAATTTTCCAAAACTTCATATTTATTCAACCTCGTGCTGATGTATATTGTCACACTATGATTATGTCCATTGTTTCAATTGTTATGGTGTTTTAAACTATATATTTGAAACACTGTCTCCCTCATTAAACTGTAAGCATATGAGGGACATAATCTAAAAATCTGTGAAGCTGAATGTGTCTACTTCTAAAATATTTGTTTAATTTTTAACTTAAATAAGCCTGTTTTCATCATAGAAATGGCACTATTTTCCGGCAATGAATAGGATATCATTATAGTTAACAAGAGAAAGGTATTGTAAAATGTTTAAGAATTATTAGAATAAATGCTCCAATGATCTCTTTTGGAAATTATTCTGTATAAGAAATATGAGCAATAGTAAACAGCTATTGTTCATTATTTTTTAATGGGCTTGGCTCCTTTATGGCCAATTAGACTACAAACTACTTGAGAACAAAAGTCTTATAGTTCATTATATGCTTTAAATTCCATGGCATATAGTATGATAACCTGCTAAAACCCAAACTTAAATCATATATTTTATTGATTATGTTTGAAATTAACAGGGAATTCAACTCTTGATTCAGCAAATGTTACTTGAATGTTGCCTGAGTCCCACACTCTTTAAAGCTCTACTTAAAAGGGAAGGTAGAATCAGGCATGGTTGTGCACACCTGTAATCCCAGCAGCTTGGGAGGCAGAGAAAGGAGGATTATGAGTTCAAAGCCAGCTTCAGTAAAATCAAGGTGCTAAGCAACACAGTGAGACTTTGTCTCTAAATAAAATACAAAATAGGGCTGGGGATGTGGCTTAGTGGTCAAGTACCCTGAGTTCAATCTCTAGTACTCCCCACAAAGGGAAGGTAGCCCCCTTCTCACTGTACTGACAGTCTTGAAGAAGGAGAGACTAGTTTTCCAGCATATAGAATATACTATGATAAGAAATGTGTTTGGGATTGTTATTCATGCTATGAGAGAAAGTACACTAATGTTATTATTTTCAAAGAAATTGAGCTGGGGTGTTGCTTAGTGGTAGAGGGCTTGCGTAGTATGAGCAAGATACCGGGTGCCATACACACTTCAAAAAACAAAACAAAATAAAATAAAAACCTAAATACTATCATGAGAACTATAGGAGAAATAGGTATTAGTTTAAAAAAATGAATGCCTATACTTGCTTCATACAGAGAAGAGCACAAATATAGGACACAAGTTGAGTAAGGACATAGTCTTGGATACTAAAATATTATTTAAATATAGATCACAGGCTGGGGTTTAGCTCAGGGACATAGAGTTTGCCTAGCATGTGTGAGGTACTGGGTTCAATCCTCAGAACCTTAATTAATAAAAATTAATAAATAAAGGCATTCTTTCCATACACAACTACAAAGAAACTTAAAAAAATACAGATCACAAATGTGGAAGAAAAGGAAGAATTTGAATATTATACTAAAATGTTTATATTTCATCTAAGATCAGTAAGTATTCATTGAGATATTTTACAAGAATAATGACATGAAGTTTTATTTAATATAGAAATTGGGGAATGAATTTGAGGGGGTAAAACATAATTCAAAGTCTACTCATGGAATTATGGAAAATTAATTATTTTAATCCTAAGGTATTAATAAGAAGAATGAATAGTACAGGTTCAAATGTGGCCAACAGTAAGCCTCAAAGAAATGTGGAGCTTCAAAATAGTATAACAAAGAAACTAAATTTCAGACACATGACTTTTAACTCAAGCTTGGACAAATTAGCAATTAAAAATACCTTAGAGGGAATTCTTTCAATTTTTCTCCATTTAGAATGATGTTGGCCTTGGGTTTAACTATATAGCTTTTACAATTTTGACATAGATTCCTACTATTGCTAGTTTTTCTAGTGTTTTGAACATGAATGGATACTCTTTTTTTGTCAAATGCCTTTTCTGCATCTATTGAGAGAATCATGTGATTCTTGTCTTTAAGTTCATTGATGTGATGAATTACATGTACTGATTTTTTATATGTTGAACTAACCTTGAACCCTGGGAGGAACCCCACTTGATCATGGTGCACTGTCATTTTAATATATTTTTGTATGGATTTACCAGAATTTTATTGAAAATTTTTGCATCTATGTTCATCAGGGATATTGGTTTGAGTTTCTTTTGTTGATCTGTCTTTGTCTGGTTTTAGTATCAGGGTAATGATAGTTTATTATCTCATACTAGACAAAGCCTCTATAAACATATATTGGAGAAAAGATAGCCTCTTAACAAATGGTGCTGGGAAAACTAAAAATCCATCTAAACATAGCAAAATGAAATTAAATCCCTATCTCTCACCCTGCACAAAACTCAATTCAAAGTGAACCACGTATCTAGGCATGGGACACTATATGTACTAGAAGAAAATGTAGGCCCAAATCTCCATGCTGGCTTAGGAACAAAAATCCTCAATAAGACTTATAAAGCAAAAGAAGTAAAATCAAGAATCAATAAATGGGATGATATCAAACCAAAAATCTTCTTCATAGCAAAGGATCTATTAATAGAGACTGTGAACAGAGAGCTTACAGAATGGAAGAAAATCTTTGCCACCTGCAACTCAGAGCAGGATATGATCTCCAGAATATATAAAGAATTCAAAAAACTTAACACTACAAAATCAAATAACCCAATCAATAAATGGGCAAAGGAACTGAACAGACATCACAGGGAAGAAGAAATATGATCAGTTGAAAAAATATGTGAATTAATGTTCAACATTTCTAGCAATTAGAGAAATGCAAATTTAAACTATACTGAGATTTCATCTCCAATCAGATGAAATTATTAGGAATACAAGTACCAATAGATCTTGGTGAGAATGTGGGGGAAAATGTTTACTTATGCATTGCTGGTGGGACTGCAAATTGGTACAACCACTCTGTAAAAATCTATGGAGATTTCTCAGAAAACTTGAAATGGAACCACCATTTGACTCAGTGATCCCACTCCTCGGGATATACCCAGAGGACTTAAAATTAGCATATCATGGTGATGCAGCCACATCAATGTTTATAGCAGCTCAATTCAATAGCTAAAGTGTGGAACCAATCTAGATGTCCTTTAACAGATGAGTGGATAAAGAAAATGCGGTATATATACATAATGGATATTATTCAGCCACAAAGAAAAATGAAATTATGGCATCTGCTGGTAAATGGATGGAATTTGAGGCTATTATATTAAGTGAAATAAGCCAATTCCAAAAAAACAAAAGCCAAATATTCTCTTTGATATGTGGATGCTGACATACCATGAGGTGGGAGGAGGAATACAAGTTCTTTGGATTAGATAAAGGGGAATGAAGGGAAGGGAGGAGGGATAGAATAAAGAATGACAAAGTAATGAATCTGATGGAATTTTCCTATGTACATTTAAGAATACATCACAGTGCCCCTTTAGTATATTAATGGATAAACACAATGAAATTTTACTCTGCAATAAAAGAGAACAAAATCATGGCATTTGCAGGTAAATGGATGGCATTGAAGATAATGCTAAGTGAAGTTAACCAATCCCAAGAAAACAAATGCAGAATGTTTTCTCTAATATAAGGAGGCTGACTCATAGTGCAATAGGAAGGGAGAGTATGGGAGGAATAGATGAATTCTTGATAGGGAAGAGGGGTGGGAGGCAAAGGGAGGGTTCAGGGGATTAGCAAGGATGGTGGAATGTGATAGACATCATTATCCAAAGTACATATATGAGGACATGAATTGATGTGAACATACTTTATATACAAACAGAGGTGTGAAATATTGTTCTATATGTGTAATAAGAATTGTGATGCATTCTTTGATGGTGGAAGGAGACCCTTATCATTATACAAAATACATGTATGAAGATGTGAATTTGGTGTCAACATACCTTATATACAAACAGAGATATGATAAATTGTGATATAAAAGTGTATTAAAATTTGTAATGCAAAAAAATAATAAGAGAACTCATGTATAATGGCATAATTTGGTGTGAATATACTTTGTATTATATACAGAGTTATGAAAAATTGTGCTGTGAATGGATAATTATGATTGTAATGCATTTCACTATTGTCATGTATGTAAGAAATTTAAAAAAAAAACAAATAAAATTTTAAAAAATCAAACTTTTAGGAGTGAAAAAAATCATGATGTATTCTGCTGTCATGTATTTAAAAAATAAAACCAATAAAAAAAGAATACATCACAGTGAATCTCAATATCACGTACAACCACAAGAATTTCAAGTTGTACTCCATGTACATATAATATGTCCAAACGTATTCCCTGTCATATATAACTAAAAAAGAACAAATAAAAAACTTTTAAAATATAAAAAATACATTAGAAGAAATAGGTTTGTGAACTAAAACCAATTGAGGTTTTGGATATTTTAACATTTTAATGATATTAAAACAATGATCATCAAAATAGAGTTTAATAATGACAATAAGATATCTAGATCTTGAGATGATAAGAGCTCAGAGATAGATATATTTTGGAAAGTCATTATATAGATTGTTGGTGAGGTGAGAATTTAGGCAAAATTTTTAAGAACGAATATGTAGAAGGAAAATAAAAGGATGTTCATTGCTAAGAATGGAAATATGAAGGAACTTATTTAAAGGCCTAGGAAAGAACCCTTAAATTTACTGAGCAGCATTCCTATTAGTTGCCATTGGCTTTATCAAGACAAATGCTGAAGTAAAACAATAAAACCATCTTGTTCTAATTATGGGAACTCTCTTCTGTGATGCAACAAAATATATCTTCTGAAGTAGGCATTTGAGACATTATGTTACTTTGACTTTATTTGAACAACTTCATTCATTGAATTTTCAGATAATTGTTTAAATCATTTCCAAAATGATTTTTAAAAATTAAGCATCTTGCAATAAATCAAATAATAATTAAACAATACACATGGACACATGGCAGGTGTTAGAAAAATACTTTAAAATGACAATATTGAAAGATTTTTTTTTTTAATTGCTGCAGGTCCTGGCCCAAGCACATAATCCCAGCTACTGTTGAGGCTAAGGAAGGAGGATTGCAAGTTTGAGGTCAAGGTGGTAATTTTAGAAGACACTGTCTCAAAAAATAAATACATTTGAACAGCCTGCTATGATATGTTGATTGTATAGTGTGTAGGAGGCCCTGGGTTTAATTCACAATACTGGGGAGACAGGGGGATGTTTTATCCTAAACTTAACACTGAAATTTAAACTATGATTAGCATATTAAAAGAAAGACACAATCTTGTACATATCTCAGGAAAGTAAAATATTACCAGGCTGACTTGAATCAAAATTAGAAATTCAAAGAAAAAAAATTACATAATAAGGTAGAAAGCACTGTGACATATTTAACACATAAAAATTTTGAAATGTTTGAAGAGATTCAACACAGTAGATAGGCCAGGAAAAAAAATATGCCATAATAGCACAACAGTAGAAAATATAAAAACTATAATGGGAAGCTCTACTTGTGTTTAATTAGATGAGCAGGAAAAAAAAGGTGAGAGGATGTTGTATGAAAAGCATATTTAAAAATATCAGAGCTGGAAATTTCCAGAAATGTCTACCACCACCAATCTTAACCAATTCAACCAATCTAATACATCTAAATGATTGAAACACATACACACACAAAAACACATACAGATACCTAGTGATATCATATTTATGAAGTAAAATTAAAATCAAAAAGAAGGTCTTAAAATTGCTAGAGCAGGGCTCAGGATATAGCACAGCAGTACAGCAATTGCCTAGCACATGTGAGGGCACTGTGTTTGATCCTCAGCACCACATATAAATAAATAAATAAAATAAAGGTATTGTGTCCATCTACAATTTAAAAAAAATTGCTCGAGCAAATGGAGAAATTAAGAACAGAAAACAGACTGAGAATAGTTGAATTTCAGCAGAGATACTAGAGATAAGAAGGCTAATATAAATCTGTATGCATAAAGAAATTGTCAATGTCAGTCTATATGAAATATAAAAATTTTAATGGAGAAATAGAATTACTTTTAGATCACTTTGAGGCAAGATTATTCCTGTACTGATTCCTTGTCTTGAGGATCTCCTCTCTTCCCCTTCTTTAATATCACCCTTATTAACATAATTTGGATCCACAGAACCTTTGAGATATACCCATAGAGCCTATTTTCTGCTTTCTTCTAAATCTTCTCCATAAATCTTAGAACCAAAAAATTTCGTGCAGCAATAGCCTTATCTTTTCTGAATCAAGCTCAGTTCACTTCCAGGTATACTCTTACACTTGGGCTACAAATTATATTGTGGGCATAATAGATTTTCAGAGAATTAATCAACAAGTGTTTGTTAAACAATTCTAAAAGCAATACTTCATTCAAAAGAAAAGTAAAAATGGAATTAAAACACTCAAATATTCAAGTGAAAGAAATGATTCAAAAATGAAAGTAAAGCTGAATGACTAGAATGCATCAAATGGGGCTTTATAATTAAAAAAAATAAGATTATCAGTAACCAATTAAATGGTCTAAATTCTTCAGCAAAAGATAAAGATTATTGAATTAGATTGAAAAATATATACTGCTTTATTTTGTTTTCAAAAAACTCACATAAAAAATAAAGAATCAAAATGATGAAATTTAAAAAAATGGATTCTAATAACAGAAATGGATATGACTTTATTAATATTAGATGGAAGAGACATTAAGGAATAAAAAGTAATCCAGGAAATCTACATGAAAACTTCATGATTGCTTGAAAGATATTATAATTTTAAACTATCATATTCCTATGAATAGAGCTTTACAATTTATCTTTGTGTCAATTTTCTTTCATCACAAGTGAAAGAATCTAACTTAAAAGGAAGAGAAAAATTTGATACACTTTTAATTAATTAGCTCACATTGTTGCTAGGGAAGCTAGATAATTAGAAAATAGGAATTTTAGACCTTAAAACCTAAATTCAAGGTTCCAGAACAGTAGGCACAGCTGGCATTTCTGAGCACCTACCTGCTGCTGGACAGTTTGCTCATACCAACAGATGCCTTCAACACTTTTACTGGATCTTCACTGGTGAATCAGTTTATAAACTCCTCATGCATTTTTGTGCTACTTGTTCTATATTTGATGTCCAGAGCAGTGTCAGCTTTTAGAGATAATGGTTCAAATATGTAACCCCACAGACTTCCTTATTTGGACTAACAAACTATCATAAAATAAATGGAGGCGTTTGTGTTTAGCTTTATTTGATTAGCAGTACAGTGGAGAAATCTAAACATTAAGATGATATTTAAGTCAGCAATATATAGCTTCCTTATTAGGAAGCTATTTAGGTATGGCTACATAATTTAGGATATTAATTCATTTTTATTTTTTTAATAACTAAAAATAAATCCAAAGCATCTTGGCTACCAATACCTTTCTGTGTTCTGGCTAAAGACACACACACACACACACACACACACACACACACACACACACACATTTATGTAGTTGGGTATGCAGTAAAGCATAAATTAAATTAGCAACAAAGGACTACTAGGATAAAAAATTGCCCTAGCAAAAAACAGAATAAAAATTTTCCTCACAGCTACAGCTTAGGGTTCAAAGATTCAATTTTTCATGGAAATTATTTCTCAAAAGGAGTTTAACTTTCATTTTCATGCCTAACTCTGAATGGGATATTTGAATTATTGATTCATCTACAAGAAAAGTTTCTAAAGTGCTTTGAATAATTAAGAGTGTGAAATTCAATTTTTTGACCACAAATAACTTGTCTCACTTCCCCCCAATACTACTTCCTCCCCTAACCCCTCACCCATGAGTATCATATGGTTTTGAGGCCTTTATATAAGAATCTCTGCCTACCAGAAATCCCTTAGCCTATACTAGTCAAGAAGAAGCGCCTGACAATTTTATAAAAACAGAAAAGTTGACAGTGTCTCATCAAATATCAAGCAATACTGTATTTCTAATGTCAATCTAGATTTGACACTTCATTTTGAAAGTATTTTAATATGGGGTTACATACAATAAAACAAGTAGCTACTATGAAACTGATTTGGTCTTATTTAATACTGAAAAAAAAAATCTGTTGCCCAGAAGACAGAATTATTTTAAGAAAGCATCACTGTTCCACCTCTGTGAATACTGACTATACCAAAAAAAAAAAAAAAAAAAAAAAAAAAAACATTTTCAGGAGTTCAATATGTAATGGTATTTAATAAGAAAATTAAATTTCTGTAAATATAGAATTATATAGAATTTCTATTGATAGGATCAGTTATCAATGTAGATGAAATATTTTTACTCTGTGTTTGTGGGGGTTCACTTATGTTTGCACTTGTACATGCATAGACCATGAATATATCATGATAGCATTGGTACCGTGTATCTTGTAGATAATTTTTATTCAAAATAAGGGTGTTATGTGCTCATAAAATATTTAGGAAATAGAAATAGCAATATATTTTGATTTTATAGGAAACAAGTACTTCTTTAACATACTGTGAACAGTGAAATAATTAATATTTTCCCACCATATTATCAACCTAATAGAAATGTTTTAACATTTAATTGTGATAAGCTAATGAAAGACAAGTTTGGGTAGAAGCATTACAGATTTCAACATACTGTTTTCAGTATATTACATGGTATTAAGAAATTAAGGAAGTATAATATACTTCCTTATTCCTTAAATTACAATTTACATTATAAGGTAATATATTATGTTAAGCATATGCTTAAATTATTTTATTTGTTTCCACAAAAAAAAAACTTTATGAGATAATGTGTTAAGGTAGCAAACAGAAAGTACTTAATCTTTCCTGTGCTAGATTATCAGCAAACTTTGCATTATTACTATGTCTGGTGCTACACTTTTTCTTAGAATCCTAATCCTTCACTGATCCTAGATCCCTATTTGCAATAAGTGGCCCTACATTTGATATGACAAACAGTAACAATGAGTGATACTCATATACTTGTACAAAAAACAACAAGAATCACTCTATACTTGTACAATTCTGGTGACCAAACACAACAGTTATTCAGATTCTTTGCAATTCCACTTTCCCACTGCAAATGAAATACTGCATACTATGACATTCCATATAACTGCGAATTATGTCCTTTTCCAATGAAATTTTTGAAAACAATTCCCTTCCATAGTTCCTGCCAATGTGTTCTATTACTGTACCATGGCCTTGTAGAAACAGCCATCATGATCTCCATGGACCCTACTCTTTCAACATGTTTAAGATCTAATTTCATTATAAAATATTCTGTCTCACAATACTCTCTGTGGCTGTGTGTACTTGAAAATGTCCTTAAGGATAACCTCACTGAAATACGTAAGTTTAGATATTAATACAGAGGATTTCTTTTACGTGAATAAATCAGCTATGTTATACCTTCTAAATACTTGTAGTCTCAAGGCAGGGCTGACACACTATCTAAATAAATAAAAATAATTTAAAATCAAGTTAAAAAAGAAAACTCAAAACTCTCTTTTATAATGACCTAAATTTTGTTCCTTAATAGCCATTCTTTTCATTATTATTTTTTTTGGTACCAGGGATTTAATTCAGGGGCACTCAGCCACTGAGCCACATCCCCAGCCCTATTTTGTATTTTATTCAGAGACAGGGTCTCACTGAGTTGCTTAGTGTCTCCCCATTGCTGAGTCGGGCTTTGAACTTGTGACCCTCCTGCCTCAGCTTCCCGAGCTGCTGGGGTTATTGATGCGCAATGCCTCACCTGGCAGTAGCCATTCTTAATAAGTTTTATTTTACCTTACATGGGAAAACACGAGGGGCTATTGCTCTAACTGGCAGCTATAATATATGTGTTACTATGAATAACAGACCTATGGCTATATTCTCTACCACAATCATGCCTTTTTGATATGTTTATAATTTTTTACTTTTATCTGGTTTCAACTACTCTCTCCAAGTAGAAAATGACTTTCATTTTTTTTGGTTAACTCAGTATTTAAAAACATTTTTCCCCCCAAGTTAACACCTTTTTGGAAAACTAAATGGGGAAGGTGAATCTTCTCAGAAGTATTCAGAGTCCTGTTCAACAGCGTTCCTAGCAGAAATGCTGATATTTCATATGGGAGTTGTCAAAGAAGAACTTCCACAAGCAACTGTGCGCAAGCATGTAAGGGCAAGTGGAAGGTGAAGTAGGAGAGGAAGGCCTGGGGAACACAAATGGGTGAGTGCAAAAGGCTCCTCTAGACACCAAGAGATAAATACAAGATGTCACGGAAGGAAGATCTGTTCTTCACATCATTATATAGGTCAGTGCCATCAACAGAAAAGCCATCTGAGTGAAAGGAATGACAAGCAATTTTAAAGGTCCAAGTGAAATTGGAAACTATAAATCTGCCCTACTTGTCAGAGTTATGTAATTTTCTCTAAGAAAGTTCAGCAGCCCATAGATGGAAAATGTTTGTAATTGGACAGACCCAGGTTAGAAGTTTGTATAGATGGACACAGAAGAAGCCAGGAGAACAAGGAAATTAAAGATGAAAGTGATAAGAAATGCCCAAACATGATGATGGATTTCAGGATTTCTTTAAAAAAGTGAAGTCAAGAAGCGTGACATGACTTCACTATATATATATATATATATATATATATATAATTTACAAACCTAAGCTTTTGTTTTCAGAGAATGAGAATTATAATATAGTTCAGTTTATGGAATTATATGTCAGTTATCACATTCCCCTTGGAATTTAATACTACAATAGGATATTCAGAAGACATATTAATTAAGGCAAATAATAATTTCTGTTCTTAAATTATTCATATCTCATTCATCAAAATAAGAAAACTCTTATTTATGCAAAACACAGTTCCAATATCTATGCTGCAGGTCCTGCTAATGTTCAAGGTTTTAGGCCCTTCGAAAGTTTTGCTGCATCTGGCTGCCTTTTTCCCTTGGGAGAAGTACTGAAACCAGAGTTAAAGAATCAAGAGAGGGGATTTTAAAAACCCATACACTGGAATTGGTATAATTCAGGTTTGCATATTTTCTACTAGCTGGAATCCAACTCCACACAATTATAAGAAACCAGGTGGATATAGTTACTTATATACTTAGAAGAGGGAAAATATGGATATTGGTAAACAGCAGTATTATTTTCCATCACAGGTGATAATGAAAACATTGTCATGTGGTATGAATTTCAGAGAATATGACTTTACAATGAAAGACACACACACACACACACACACACACACACACACACCAAAAAAAAAAAAAAAAGTCTGGAAGGATATAGCTCTATTTATAGGGAAAAAAATTCAGCTTGTTCCCGGACAAGCACTGTGTGAGAAAATTAGCATCTTTCTAAGGATTTTCCTGTGGGAAACAATATAGGACACAATCTATAAAATTAATGAGGGTATATTTGGATCTGACAGGTCAAAATATCAAAAATGGGGGTTAGTATTATGTGCTTGAGGCCACTCAGAAGGAGTAGAAAGGCTATAGGAATTTGGAAAAAAATGTATGAAGGATGGATTTTCCCCATAGGCATCATGTCATGATATTGAAATGAAAAAGGACTGTCCAGGAAATATCATGCCAAGAATTCCAAATGCAACATCAACAAAATACATTGTTTGTTTACATTGTTGTCATTAAGTGTTTCTTATATCAATGCTTATAGAACTTCCATCTAGCATCATCCACAGTTATGTAATGTATGCATTTTCATGGTAAGAAAATAAAATTATGCTTATTAAAATTATTTTCAGCAAATGTTTACCCATCAAACTTTAATAAATTTTATTTTTTTTATTTCTGTACAATATTTGATATGCAGGTCAGTGCCACAAATAAAAGTAGTTTACAAATAAAAATATGCACATAAATCTGAATAGAATAAGAGACATGTGACTTGGTTGGCTAACACACACACACACACACACACACACAAATCACAGAGCTTGTTTGATTCTACAATTGTATATTTATGTTTTAGGACAGGAAGTAGGGAGAGAGAGAGAAAAAAAAAGAAATGCAGAATGAAATTCTTCCCTTGTACCAGTACTCTCCAGAGAAATATATTGATATTTGTGTTGATGAGGATGAGGGAATATCTGAGGAACTGGCAGGAGACAGTTGGTACTCGCTAGGTCATGAAGTAGGTTTATCCCCATGTTAAGTAGTTGTTATTATTAAATGAAGAAATGAAAAGATAAAATTGTTTTACCAGTAAACATTATTAGAAGGTCACCCTGGCCATTGCATTGGCAGTAAATTTGAGAAAAACAAGTATGGGGGGAAATTTATTAGAAAGGTTTTCCAATTACTCAGGTGAAAGATGCAAAATCCTGAACTATGGAAATTGCAGGAAAAAGTTGGAAAGTAGATAGAGAAGGTATTAAGTAGACTTTGGCTCTTTGTGGGTAATAAAAAGTAAAATGATGAGAACAGTGTCTAAAAGTGGCATGAACTGTGTGACTCCTTTCACTGGACAGAGAAAACAGAACAAAGCGTACTATAAATATGCTACTTTGCAATAACTATGAGGAGATGATTGTTCATGATTTGAGCTTTACGGTTGACACTCAATGGAGATAATTTGGTTTGAGACTTTGCTATGAGGCTCAACAGCATTTATAGGGTACATAAAGCCATACTGTCATTTAGAGGTGACTAAGAAATGTATTATAACAGGAACAGAATGGCAAATGCAGGTACTTGAGAACACAAAATGTGACAATTGGAGAAGAAAAGTTAAGAAGAAGAAATGAAATAAGAATAAGAGAAAATAGAACAGGGTGAACATCCAGAAATGAAGAAGAAAAAAAAATTCAAGAGAAAGAATGTACTAAGTTACAAATGATATAATAATTCTTTGTACCAATCTTTGAAGGGAAGCATTATTGTATTCTCATTTTATACATGGAACAACTTGAAATGCAAGAGGTACAAGATACACAGAATATGGAACTAACAAGAACCTAAACTGAAACTCACTGTTTGGGGCGATCAACTACGGAACCATTGCCCTTATCTACACTGTTCACTACCATCATTTTAATGAATGGAAAGAATCTACCCAAACCATAAATTAATTGCCCTGTGGATTTATTAGGAACTCCATAATAGGACTCCCTAATAGGTGGGAAATCCTATTAGGGAGTCCCTAATAAATCCACAGGACATTTCTAGCCACAAATAAAATACATATCCGACTGCAGAATGATGTTTGAGAAACAAATGCATTTGTTGATATACCAGAATAAACGATCATCATTGCCATTTCACAGTTTTGCTTTGTTTTAGTTTTCTATTTCTATAATGCACAGTATTCATTATCTTTGAGTTTCCTTCTTCAGTTACACGGGCAGCAGGCCCTACAAAAAATGGAATCAATAATTTGGCAAGTGAGAACAAGTGCTCTCAAAGTTGATATAATTGCTTGATGCTTTATCCTAAGAACCATGGCAATCTGTTCCTGGTGATTAAATTATCAAAAACACCATAAAAATAACTAGAGTTAGCAGAGATCAGAAAGTAATATTGTGACGATTCAAGGATCATTTGTTTTTTCAGCTGAAATTTCACTAAATATAGCAGCATTATTTCTATTCAGACAAATCTAATAAGCACCTTGCAGTGATAGTGTATGTAGCACAGGAGATATATATGTCACAGATTTTTCTCTGCATTCAAGGAAAAGCACACAGCTAATAAATATGCAGTTTGCTGAAACAATATATAATATGGATTTTATGACCCTTTCCTCAATATTTTTCACAAATTACTGAACTACAGTTGCCTTATTCGCCTCTCTCCTTTTTGGCTATTTATTTATTAAAAATAATAAATACTGTTTTGAAAGTTCATTTTAATTTTAAACTCTATTTTTACCTTTTTTTCATTCATAGAATAGCCTAACTTTATTTAAGATTCACTCAGGCCAACTGCCAAGATTTTTTGTTATTGAAAAAATTACTAAAGATATTCTATAGATACTTCCAACAAGGGGGAAAAAGTGGCCTGTCACCATCATCTGCCTTTCAGATATTCGCTCATCCTTTTGCTCGGCTATGGATAGCTAACTCAGTTAAGAAAAAAGAGGCTGTCAGTGGTGAGTCTCAGTCTCCAAGCAGCAGAAACCAAGGCTGAGGCCAAAGAGGGCAAACAAAAACAAAGGCACCCGACCAGGCCAGTTACGCTGGACACTTTTCAACATGGAGAGCACTTCTTGTCCTCATAGGCCTTTGCTTAGGTATGGCTTAGCTCAACCTGCTGGCGGTTGCTTTTTGTTCAATAAGCTACGTGTGTGCAATGAAAGCTTACCCACTGATGCAGGCCTATTATAGTTTGGATATACAGTATGCCCCAAGGTCTGTGCCTGTGGCTCAGCAAGAGAGCCTGCCTAGAAAAAAAAATTAATTGATCTTGTACGAATATATATCAATATTTACTCGATAATACATATATTAATAAAATTGTGAAACCTTGGAAAGAAAGCTATAAAAAAACTTTTCATATGATATGAAAATTAGCATTTTAGGTATTCAATAAGAATTTAATCATTTAAAATACTAAAAGGTAGTATATCAGATATCTGTTAATTATTTATGAGTGTGTTTTACAAATTACCACAATGTTTTTTGCCTTCGAATAAAATTTATTGAGTAACGAGTCTAATGGATGTGAAGGTTCTGCTACCCTGACCCAGTTGTATCTGATGCTAGTTGTACCTATTCGTATCTACTCTCTATTTGCCAGTTGACTTGAGGCTGGCTGGTCAAGAAAAGTCCTATGGCAGAACAATAAAATTTGGCTCCATATGATCTCGCATTTTCTAGAAGGCTACAGATCATCTTAGAGTTTGAGAAGGAGTAGAAATATTCAAGGTCTCTCAAAATCTCCTATCACAAACTGTACAATTTAACTTCCAGCTCAAAGTATTAACCAAATAATCTCAAGGTCAATGCAGATTCAAAAGGTGGGAATCAGTACATCTATTTGTATGAGAAAAATTGCAAATCATACCATAAAAAGGGCAGATAAGTAGAGGAATGAAAGGGAGGACCATTTTTTTATCATCATCCTACTACTGGCAACAATATTTTCGTGTCTTCCTCTCACTTAAAAAAAAATATGCTCATCTAATTCTAAATTCCTGTCCAGTCTCATTATTCATAACCAATATGGATGTGTCTTCTCAGATATTGATCCTGTTGATATACAAATCTAAGAACTTATAAGACTGGTGACATGACTTCCATACTGCCAATACCCAGTGAAGAAATAAACACTCAATTTGAAAGGATATGGATAGAAGCTCATAAAAATTTCTAGGTCCTATTGAATTTGAAAGTTTGATGGCTAGATGTTACCAGGTACCTGATTTCTCTTCATTTGGACCCACTTCTGCTTTCCAGAGGAGTTCCCCAATCCATTCCCTTGATAGTTCTTGCTGATTTTCGCATGGTCAACTGATATCTGCAAGGCTTGGTTACTATTCATTGCCTTGGGTAGGTTGGCCTTGGTTGGCATAATGTAGCTTGGCTTCATAGGGACTTTCACTATCCAGTAGTGTAGCCCATGCTTGTTCACATGTCAGCAATAATGCTTTTTGTAACCTGGAATGCAAATGAATATGTTATCACTACTGGTACACTTCAAAGGTTAGAGTCAATTACCAGGCCAACCCAGATTCAAACAGAAAAATTATTAGGTGATATAGTAAACCAAATAATAACAGGGATGGATGGAAAATTTATGGTTTTCACAATTGTTAATGTCACAAAAAGTATTTTTAAATTACTATAACAGTGAGTAACATATACTTTGCCATAAGCTTAAAATTTATTTGTTTTGAGGACTGGTTGTATAGCACTTGCCTGGCATGTGCAAGGCTGTGACTTTGATCCCTAGTACCACAAAATGAACAAATAAGTAAATAAATAAAAACTGAAATAAATTATTTGGGGACTCATGTTCAAATTTTAATTTCAACAGTTATTGATTTGAAGTGGTGAAAGTAAATATAATTTAATTCATATTGACATATCTCATAACAAATATTTTCAGAAATCAATAGTTTCTTAAAACATAAACTTTAGTATAAAGAAAGAATTTAGAGATATGTAATAAAGGTAAATTAAAGAAGAGTTTTATAAAATAACCTGATATTGCCAGTACTGATATATACAAAATGTATGGCAGACTTGACATGCATAAAAATTATAGCAAAGGAAACAATTAAGAATATGAAGAGATAGGCTAAAAAGTGTGAAAAAATTTTTACCACCTATTCCTCAGATAGAATATTAATCTTCAGATATGCAAAAAACTTAACATCAAAAAAAATCAAATAACCTAATCAATAAATGGGTGAAAGAACTGAACAGGCACTTTGTAGAAGAAAATTTATGAATGGTCAACAAATATATGAAAAAATGTTCAGCATCACTAGCAGTTAGAGAAGTGGAAAATAAATCACACTAGATTCCATCTCACTTCAATTACAATGGCGGTTATCAAGAATAAAAATAACAATAAGTGTTGGTGAGGATGTGGGGAAAAATGTTCACTCATACATTGCTGTTGAGACTATAAATTGGTGCAACCACTCTGGAAAGGAGTATGGAGATTCCTCAGAAAATATGGAATGGAACTACCATTTGACCCAGTTACCCCACTCCTTGTCATATACCCAAATGACTTAAAATCAGTATACTACAGTGATGCCACCACATCAATGTTTAAAGCAATTCAGATCACAATAGCTAAACTATGGAACCAACCTAGGTGCCCTTCAACAGATGAAGGGATGAAGAAAATGTGGTCTGTATATACAATGGAATATTATGTAACTGTAAAAAGGATGAAATTATATCATTTGCTGGTAAATGGATGAAACTGTATCATGCTAATTGAAATAAGAAAATCCCCCCAAACCAAAGGCTGAATGTTTTCTCTGATATATGGATACTCAAACACAATAAGGAGTGGGGGGTAAAGAATAGAAGTTCATTGGATTAGACAAAGGGGAATGAAGGGAAGAGGAAATGGGAATAGGAAAGAGTAGAATGTATCAGATATAACTTTCCTATGCTCATTAAGAACATACAACTAGTGAAACAACTCCTCATGTACAACTGTAAGAATGGGAGATCCTAATTAGAATAAGTTATATTCCATGAATGTATAATATATCACAATATACTCTAATGTGATGTATATCTAAAAGGAAAAATTAAAAAAAAATTACTCGCTCTGATTTGTTTAAATTTCAACTTAAAAATAATTATGTACATAATGTATAAGTACAAATGATATACACTTAAAAAATAAATTGTTTTAGATGGTAAATAATGTGTCAAATTAGTAGTACATACAATTACTTTTGTAGAAAGTCAAAGGAAAATTGGTTTGTAATTTGTGTAATTGTTTTGTAATTTGTGTAATCAAAAGAACTTCCATTTTGGGTAAAGAGCATCAACTCAGTATCAAAGTCACTGTTGAGATCATGATCAGAGAGCATAAAGAAATTTGTTAGAGTTTGAAGAAACTGCTGAAAAGTAAACTATATCTGCTGAAATTTAGATTAATCACAAGTGCAAGGCTTTAAATGAAAGTTAAAATTATTAGGCAATTATAATATGAAAAGATGAAACACAAACAAAAAATTAGCAGGAGAATATAAAACTATAAATTATTCAATAAGAAAATTTATCTGGGGCTAGTTGTTATTGAAATTAAAAGCTAATGAGACAGTAAGATCATCAGGATATTGTTGCTGCAAATTTTAAAGACATACATATTGAATATTGGGATCAGTATTGATAGAAGTATCATAAATAGAGAAATAATAAGCAAATACCAGTCGATACTAATTACAGGGGAGCTCTGATTATTCTCATGTCTTGGTAAACAGCCTTGTTTGTTCTCAACACATATGCTAAGAGTGAAGCATAAGAGAAATTGTGATTTCATCTCCCAAATAGAATGAAGAAACTGTCAGAAAAATGCCAGTAGTCATGTGTACAATGAACAGACACATCAAAAATTGTGGTAAATTTAAACCACACTTTGTTTTGGAGAAGAACACATGAAACTAAACTGTATAAAACTATATTCCCAGTAAATCCATTGGCCTTGTGAAGAGTAAAATGCTTTTCTGAGTAGTTTTCTGCCAAAAGTTCAGAAACAAAATATAAGTTGTATCTGCAGACAATGATTTTATAAATATTGCATTTTCCCATATTGTTAAGTTACAGTTCACACATAATTGAAATATTAGGGACATCAGCAAATTCAGCTGTTCCATATCTTAACGTGTCTGAAATATCCCTTGATGAAGGTGATAAATATAGAACAAGCAATGGTATCCATAGAAGATCCTACTTAGCTTTCCTCTTATTCCAAAGTATCAATGAATGTCTAGTTTGATGAATGTTTATTTAATGTTTAGTTTGAATGCTTACTGGTTGGATTGAGGTAGTTTTCTTTTCTAAAAAAAAAATAGAATTAACAGCTGAATAATGGTACCACTATCATCACATATTATAAAAAATGTACCCTCACTTTTAAGTAGTTAGAAAAGAGTCAGGAATTTTCCAAGGTGCTGTGGATTCAAAAGTAACAAAGACCTTGACCTTATGATTCTCACTGTTTCAGTCAGAGGCCTAAGATGAAAACCATCTTGAACTTAATGAGAGAAAAAAATTAGATGACAGGACTAAAATGAAAATATGTTTTCCAGAAAAGGTGATTGTTTTTCTTTTAAACTAATTGATTTATTTTTAACTCATATAAAATATAAGAATTGTACATATTAATGGGATACCATGTGAAATTTCAATATTTGTAAACATTGTACAACAGTTAATCAGGTTAAAATATCTGTTTTTTAAAATATTTATCATCTCTTTATGATGGAAGTATTCAAAATTTAGTTTAGCTTTTAGAAATATGCAGTACATTGTTTTTCACTATAATCAACCTACTGTGCATCAGCAAGCAAAATTCCTATTCCTGTTTAAATGTAACTTAAAACACATTGATTAACCTTTTCCCCTCACCCCTAGGGCTTCCAGACTCTAGTAACCACCATTCTACCCTGAACATTTATGAGATCAACTTTTTTAGATTCTACTTGCTGGTGAGATCAGGTGGTATTCTACTCATCTTTCTGTATCTGTCTTATTTTACTTAACATAATAATCTCTAGTTTCATCATCTTGTAACAAATGACAGGAAGTTATTCTTTTGTATTGATAAATATTATTCAATTGTGTACACACAACCACATTTTCTTTAACAATTCATCACCCATTTACCAGATGATGAACACTCTGATCTTTTCCTTCCTTCCTTCCTTCCTTCCTTCCTTCCTTCCTTCCTTCCTTCCTTCCTTCCTTCCTTCCTTCCTTCCTTCCTTCCTTCCTTCCTTCCTTCCTTCCTTCCTTCCTTCCTTCCTTCCTTCCTTCCTTCTGTCTTTGAGCAGTACTGGGGATTGAACCCAGGGATTCTCTACAATTGAGCTACAGTCCTTTTTCAAATATTTTTACTTTGAGACAGGTCTCTTTGTCTCACTCAGCTGCCCAGGCTTGCCTTGAATTTGTAATCCTTCCGAGTCACTGCACTTATACACATGTCCCTCTGTGTTCAAGCGGTTTCCTTTTCTTGGCTTTTGTGAATAGTGCTGCATAAACATGAGAGTGCAGATGTTTCTTTGACATACTGATCTCATTTTCTTTATATATATATATTTTTTGTATTTTTTTAGATTATCATTTATGTCTTCTGTGACTTTACTCTTTCTCTCTTCCTATTAAATTTGGATTTAATTTATAAGGAAAGGTGATTTTCAAGATGGGTTTTAAATAATGAGTAATTTGCAGCATTTGAGAACTAATCCTTGGTAGAGGGAGTATTGTACTGAAAGCAACCTTTTTCTTGGGTATAGTATACTCAGCTATGTATATAGTTCCTTAGTATTTTTAGTTAATATAATGTTTCAATATTACTCAAATTAGTTGGCTAAATTTTATAATCATAAATTATTGGGTGGATTTCTGGAAGACTATATGTGGGAGAAGAAACATGGTGCTAAGTATATTATTTGAGGAAAAATAAAAAAGAATGGAATGGATCAGGATGTCTAGTCTACAGAAACAAATAACATGCAAAGATTTTTCAAAGATTTAGTTCTCTTTGTATGACTGTTTATAAGGAGAGCACAGGAACTTTCTCATATGAATTGATGTATGTTTTTATTGGCTGAAATAATTATAGATAGGTTAGAGTTAATGAACTGCTTAATCAACTGTCAAATATCCCAGTGTTATCATATTTTTACTTCTGGTCTTTGTGTATAAAATAAAATAAACTTTAAAGCTTCTTTTTGAATTCTCTTTTCTATTTGGCAATTCAGAGAATGTACAAATCATAGTACTGGGAAATATGTTAAACCACTACACATATTTTCTGGAAGGATATCCCCAAACCTAAATAACCTTTCATAATATTTGGTATAATACAATTGTGATAAACATGCTATAAATTCCTTATAGTGTCTACCCTTATGCTTTTAAGGATTAGCATATTTTCAATTCAATTTTAGGAATTTGTGACTTAGAAAATTATAGCAATAAATGATGTCTATTCTGAATCTAATTTAATTGTAAGTCAGCAATTTAAAACTTTAACTTAATTTTTAAATAAAATTCATTTAAAATGCACTTGTTTTATCCATAGAATTTAAAAAATACAATTTACTATATGGCTTTTGATTAAATATATTTATTTGATTAAATATATTTATTCTGTACTTAAGTCAGCTTTTAGAATGCATGTGTGTTTAATTTCTGGAGCATTTTAGGTTTCAGAAAACTTAATCCTATAAAGAAGAGTATCTAACAAAATACTACAAACACAATACAGTATATCCACAGCATTATGATATGTTAAGAAAAAATAAAATAAAATTAGTTATCATAATATTTTTATTTAAGCAAATTTGCCAAAATATCCTCTTTTCCATTTTTTAATGACATATTAATAATTTATTGAAATCATTGTGTTTTCCTCATTACAAACAAACTAACCCCAAAATATATGGTAAATTTCTATTTTTTTCAAAACTCTTTATTTTTATATTTTATCCCAATCTAATAGCTAATTTTCAATCCTTTGTAAATTTATACTGATATTTATAAATAAATAATCCAATATAATACTTGTCAAAGTAATAGAAACCATTATATTGTGTTATAAAAATGAAACAGATTCTGTGTATCACTCCACTATTAATAAATGAACTTCTTCTTTTAGTGGTCCTTATGAAATGAAAACATTTCCTAATTATTCCCTAATGTTTTTCCACCTTAACATTTTCACGTTATTAAAACAATCATTACAATGATAGGTGAACCATTGCAAATATAATTAGTTTTTATATCACTGAAGTTTAGTTTCACAAGAGAACTCTTGTGTTTTTAGGATGCATCCTTAGTTATATTTTCTTAGCCCATTTTAACTATATAATCACTCAACTGCTTTCTCCAGGGACAGCTACCTGAACAATTGCTCTCCTCTCCACAGTGCTCTGATTCATGTGAGTTAGCATAGAAAGAGAGGTTTATGAGGTTTACAGGGTTTGGCTACAAAAGCAGTTACATCATTAGTTTAATTTGTTTCATTCCTTGATCAGTATCACAAGAAATAACTGTCCTGCTAAAAATGAAAGAAAGCAGTTTCTACAGATAACAGTTGTTTTGTACAATTTATAATATATGTGAAAAAGAGATATGTGTGGACAGTATAGTGTGGACCTGCTCTCACTGTCCACCAAACTTGGCTTAGTTCCTGTGAATGGAAAGGGGTATTTTACAGACATGGTGTTTTATTGTCTTCCTTTAAAAAAAAAAAAAAAAAAAAAAGAATGACACAAGCCGTTGGAGGAGAAGTTCATGTTGTTGAGCCTATGAATGGTCTTTATTTATAACAGCATTGCCCTTTTGATCTGAGATCAAATCTGAGAAGATACAGAGAATGTGCTATCATTCATATACAAACTGGCTTAGCATACACAACTTATTTGTCAGGGCCATCTACTCAAAAGAGTAACCTTTGGTGAACTTCACATGTAAAAAACTCAAAGTCCATTCTGGGAGTGTTATCTATATAACTTTTTTCTTCATTTCCTTATTCTACATTTATCATTCTGCTTTCCAAATATGGCAATAATAATAATAATACCTAATATTCTAAACTGAGATTATAGATCTATAACTTTGCTTGTATTTCTTCCAAAGAAGATAAAGCATAGAAACAAACATCTCTCTCTAAATATATATATATATATTATAGATAAATAAAGTAGCATAGTCCCAAATAGGACTTGGATATATATATATATATATATATATATATATATATATATATATATATTTAGAGAGAGATGTTTGTTTCTATGTTTCTATGTTTGTTTCTATGCTTTATCTTCTTTGGTGTGTATATATATATATATATATATATATTATATATATATATATATATAATAGATAAATAAAGTAGCATAGTCCCAAATAGGACTTGGAATATTCCAAGTCCTATTTGGGCCTATGCTACTTTATTTATGATGAATAAACCATATAACCTTTTATATTGAAATTTCTGAGAGCCTCATGTGGACTAAGGAAAAATTGACTATGTAGAAGAAACACAAGAGAGTATAAATTATTCATTTGAGCAGCTTGCCTGTTCTTCTAGGACCTTGTTTGAGTATAATATTCAATATCATTGATTGTAAGTACACTTTGATTTTATTTTTGGCCTATACCATCTTTCTTTATCTGAAATGATTAACTAAAGATATTCATAAATGAACAAAAGAAAACCTATTTAATTTATATACTCCACTCAGTCATTGAACTTCATTAAAATCTCTTCCCCCAGCCATGATCACCAACACAACTATGTAAAATTTTATAATCCTTTTGGGATATAAATTTTATTTGTTTTGTAATATAAATTTGAATTTACTTCTTTGGGACCAAGATCATTTCCAAGAAATGTTAAGAGTGAAGAAGCTTTTTTATGGACCTCATTCAAAAATTAATGTCACAGAATATCATTTAGGGATTCTTAAATATTATTCTTTTAACATGAATGAAATTTTATAAATTAAATAATGGTATTGTCAATGCAAAAATACATGTTCATGAGATTTGTTTATGGTATTTCTGAGAAACATATAGACCAGATTTTCACAATTTTATTGTTAATGAGAAAAGACATTGTATGTACTTGGGTTTTACACAAGGGTCAGAAGGTGGCACACTTTCTGCCCCACTCCATATTACTCTCTATTTTTCCTCTTTAGGTTAGATTGAATATTTTAGAATATATGGATTCCAGGAAGAATTGCAACTGACATATAAAACTCATCAATAGTCCTTAAAGGACCCATTTTTAGCAATCTTTGTTTCCAAAGCTTAGCACAAGTTTATTCAAAAATAGCTACTGAGAATCTTCTTCTATTTACTAATGTCCAAGTCAACTTTTATTAGAATTCTAAACTCACCGACAAAGCACAGTATTAGTATCAGAAAATAGTCAATGGACCAGCAGAATTCAAAAAAAGAATGCTGCTGTAGTCGGCTACATAACTTGTAAAGCTCTGTGAAATGAAAATTAGAGACATCAAAATTCCGAAGAAAGCCTCCTATTAAAGGTCCTAATATGTAGTCTTTAATGACCACTATTCTGCTCTCAATTTTTCAGGAGGTCAACTTTTTCAACCAGAAACAAAACAAACTAAAACAAATGGAAATCATTAAACACAGGTAATAAGTCATGTTTCTTAGTGTGTAAGAAAGTGTTTTGCTGTGTTCAAGAGCATGATTTTCCTGGTGAAATATCACCTTATTAGACTGAACAGTTCATATTATGAAATATTTATTTCTGACTTCTATATTTATTCATAATTTTAAATCCACCAAATATTTATTTCCCATAAATAAAAAAGGATGTATTCAGTATGTAAAATACTGCCCAAACTTTTAATCTCAAGAATAAATAGAATCATTTTGTAAAAATGTAATAATGCATATGGGTTTTCTTTAGTTTTCTGCAGTTTCACATCTCCTCTTATAAAGTCTTTTTTCTTATTTAATATCAGTCTAGGCAGAGTAAATTAATATTTTAAGTAACTAACAGGAATTTTGACATTTGTGTTATTATATTATGCAATTCCAATTTAAATGCAAATGTAATAACATTTTAATTCATATGCAAAAGTTGCACAATTTTTATTTCATAGCTTATGCATGTGTAGGTACTTCATTTTTACAAGAATAGTGAAACTACTGCAGAATCAATTTCAATGTGTTTATTTTATTTCTTTATGCATGCACACTCAACATCATCCATTACCTTTGAATTACTGATGAGTAAGGAAAAATGAAGGGAAAAGAAATTAGAGTTTGGCCTGTCTTTCCCTTTCCTTCTATGCCACAATATTTAGTATAAATGCTTGTTTAACATAGGGAAGTAAAAGTGAGAAAAAATACTAGAGGGTTACTTGGTAGCTGGTTTTCTTTAGAATATCATTGTCTCATTTATCATTCAAAGTTCTGTTTTGAATGGAAAGCAAGGCTTTTCGTTGCTGTCAGTCACATTTAGTCATAGGCTTCCTTGTACTGGCTTTCTTACTGAATATCTATGAATTATAGGCTCACCAGCATTCTGTTCATGAGGCCCCTAAGCACACATACAAATGACATGACAAAGAATGCCTTGCACATATATTGAACACATCTCTGTTCTCATGCTGGCTCCATTGTCTCATGAGACTTCACTTGCATTAAGAAGTTCTGAGCTGCAATTATTAGGATTTTTATGACAGCAACAACAGAACATTAAACCAGCCATGGCATTTTCTCAGTGTAAGGACCTATATGTACTTGTACAGGTCAACTGCTCCTGAATCCATTCCTAAATACTGTACTTACCCAACATAATTCAGAATTAAATCTATTTTGAAATTAATGCAACTTATGATTTTTGATAATAAAAACATTAAACTATGTTGTTTTCCCTATCACTTTAATTTCTTTCCTTCTTCCTGTATAGCCCTTGCCTTTAGGGGAAGCCTACAAAGGGTCATTTGAGGGTAACTCTGGGTTTATATTCTCCCTCGAATCCTTGTTGAAATCCACCAGGGATGTAACAAGTACAAACTGTTCTCTGGAAGTGTGTGGGTCTTTACTCCTTCTGTGTATGCTATGTGCAATGCCCTTAGTTTTGAGATCCAAATGTTCAGGTTTGATCTTGTTCAGTGGCCAGGACCTTTTTATAGATCCACTGTGCTTTGCAAGTTTTCCAAATCTTTTTCTTGCACTGTGGAATACAAGGACATCTTAATTTCTATAAACCATAATTAGGTCATGAAAAACAGAAAGCATTATATTGGGCCTTTTCTCTCTGTTTAACCATGACAGTCTACCATTTCTTACTCTCCTACAGTATTGGCATTGGGTATTTTTCAAGTTTCCAAACAGAAAGTAAATTCATTTTCCCTGAGATGCTCTTGAAGGTTATCGTAATGAGTGTTTACTAGGAACTCATTCACATGGCGGATCTTCTCTTGTTTTAGGTAAATTCTACCCCACAAAGAGAGAAAAAAATTTATATACTACACATAAATTAAAAAATCCTTAAGGCATAGTAAGCATTTCCCTATTTTATGGAACTTCAGAAAATCTTGGAATTCAGGGGGAAAAAATTCTGCTTTTAGGTGGGTGGCTTTTGCAATGTAAAGCCATGTTTTTTGCCTAATCATTTGATAAGAATGTACAGGAACGAATATAGTCACAATGTTTAATTTTATTTACTGAATTCTGCTATTCCTACAAAGAGTTTAATGTATCTAATAGAGAGTTCTACGAAACAAACAACAGCAACAACAAAACACTTTCAAGTGTAAATCTATTACAATTATGGAGCACGGACCAAGTTGGCAGTCCTGTTCCCTCAACTTGCCTGAACGTTAGGCAAGTTTCTTAATGACATTAGGTCTCTGACTGCCCTTTCCTTAGAGCATTACAATTATAAATTTTTTATCTGCCTTTTTGAAATATGTATCAGTTTTTGTTTCCTCAGTTTTACAACCCAGGACTATCTTTCTTAAATACCTGGCTTTCATCTCTTTGAAATATAAATGTGGGAGGAAAAAGCCTATCTATCTCCCAGTCTGTGAAACTATGAGCCAGTGGTTTCATCAAAGAGAAAAATTATTTGTAAATTCAGGAATAACTCAGGGTGCTCATGGTTCATGCATCAACTTCTCCCCTAACATCTTGCATTACAATTCCTACAGCTCACCCTCTCTTTGGTGTTACTGGAGTAAAATTCAATCTGCCTTCCACATTGTAGTAGCCTTGAATAAATGATTCTTCACCCTTTTAACTTAATCTGGTGTGCTTTCGCTTTGACAGAATTAAAGAAAAGGGTAAAAATTGCTTAGGCAAAGAACATGATTTCCTGGTTATCCTTCTTAATCAAAAGTACCCACAGACTTTAGAGTTGAACTTGAAAAAGACCATGAAGGAATGAAAAGCGTTCACTCTGAAAACAAATGATCTTGTCTTCCTATAGCTGTTTTATTTCCTACTCATCTGGATAAAATCAAATAGCCCATCAATGTCAACAAAACTGAAAAACAACAAGAACAAAAACAATAATGACATCAACAACAACAAAACAACTCCTTTTCTCAGGATCACCTTAGACCAACTATTTCTAAAAACCGATATAAACTTACATGATAAATTTAAGAACTGACCTATCTTCTCCCTAGGAAAACACTTCTTCGGAATTGCATCAGTAATCATGCTGAGTGTCACACTTAATGATGTCCTTGGTAATTTTCTTGTACCTGTTCTGTGAGCAATCTAGTAACTTTTTCAGCAAGAAAGAGGTTTGGTGCTTCCATCATTACTATAATTGTATATTGCTTAGTGAAAAACAGACTGCAGCTTGAAACTTGACAGTTTGTATTGTAAAGACATATGTTTAAGCTCTTGTACCATTCTCATACTTATTTTAAAACATTATTTATTTTCAAATTACGATTCTCATCCCATCTTAAAATTGGATTACAAGTTTAAAAGGATCTAGAAGACTGATTCTCAACTAGGAATGATTTTGTTCTACATATTCCAAAGTGCACATGACAACTCCATATCAAAGAATTAGATGAGAAAATGTTAATAATGGCAATGCTGAACACCTCTGACCTAACAAAGGAAATAGGACTTATTTTATTTTGTCAGAGTTAATGCATCTCAATGAACCTCAAGAAAGCTAGTTGTTTTAAAAGAAGGCACACTAACTCCTTGAAACTATTGAAAGATTAGTGGCTTTCCTCAAAGAATTGCCACAGCTCTGGGAAAGTCTAATTCTAACTAAAAGTAGACTCTAAGAATTCCCAAGTCTAGTGGATTTCAGAAGTGAAATACATCCAATGTATATTGCTGAATAAAAACATCAAATATAGTCACAATTAAACATGGCGACTATATTTGTTCTTATACATTCTTGTCAAATGATTACACAAAAGATAGACCTGGGTTTATTTGTTGGACTCACTTAGTGTGATAATGCCTGATACCTGTCAAGTGGAATTGACATATGTTTAATTGAAAGGCTAACAAAAGCTGTCGGACAGTTTTACCCAAATATTTGCATGTTTTATATAATGAAGTTTAGTCATGAGCTGTGAAATTCAGAAGCTATATTAAGAATATACTAGTAATAAATTTGAATCTAAAATGATTTTTCTCCTTTTTGTAGTTGGAAGAATACATTTTCAAGCTGATATAAATCGGAAAATATATAAACTCTCAGGAAAATGTATTTGAGATCAAACCTGCTGTAGACCCCTGAGACTTGCCCTATGATACTATCATTTTTTGCATTCTTTCAAAATTTGCTTCTTTTTATCAAAAGAAAATGTCTTTTCTCTGATACAATAAGGAAGTCACAGTGCTAAGTTGTCTTTTAGAAGATATTTTCATGATAACTTGAGGATTTATAACCACTGGAGAGTTGAATATAATAGTAGTCAGATGAATAAGAGAACAAGATGAAATTTAGAAAGTAAACAATCATGCTTTTATTAATAATGAGAGCACTATTCCAAGATTTATTAGAGAAGTACATTAAATTTCTTTAAGCTTTCCATAGTTTGGTTGTAGATTATTGCAGGATGTCAGTTGCTTTGCTTGATTAAAGCAACCATTAAAAAGGTATACTACCTTACTAAATGTTAACCATCTTCAACAGACCAGCTTGAATGAGTTCTATGATTTAATCAAAAGTAAAGCAGAATATGCAAAATTTTATATTTTACATAAAAAATATTCAGGGTAATATTTTTGAATAGATTATATTCATTACTGATGAATTCTAATATTTGCATGTTATTTAAAAGATCAGAAATATTAATAAGAATTTATTCATAATAACATTAATATTTAATATAAAGCCATTCTTTTCTAAAGCTATCTAAATATTTAAAGAAGCATTATATTTTGTCTAAGATTGAATTGCTTAAACTTTTATAAAGGAACAACCTACAAATCTCAGTTTGTATCCATGATAATTCAAATCAGAATAGTTCCATTTGTTTTCTTGTATGTGTCCTGTTGTGTACTGTCAGGAAACAGAAGCCAAGAAAAACAAAAGAAGAAGATATACAATGGGAGCTTCTATTATAGCAGCAAGATTCCTAACAATAGAAAGAAAGAATACCTGTTCAATAAGCCTAGCTTTTTGAAGTCGTAGGCATAATACATTTTCAAAGTTTTAATATTGTATAAGTAATATTTCTTTACAGGTAGGATACAAATCATATGCCATTAACAAAGATTAATTTTTGTCTGTGCTTTATTTTTATACATCAAAGATGTGATGTGAATATCCTGTGAATATATGGACTGTAGTTTTTATTTATATGGTAAGAATATAAATACAAATAAACACAGGAATTTGTATTCAGTTATTGAATAATGAAGACAAATTTGGTGGAAATTAAAAATGTATTTTAAGTTACTGTTAAATGTTTGACTTTGTGCATACTCAAGATGATTTTATAACTTTCTAGGTTTTCTTTTTTGAATATTCAGGTTTTAGTTATTTTTTTTTTTTTGCTAGTTGTTTCATGCACTATAACTTTGTCCTGCTTCTTAGTGAATTGTCTGGAAGCAAAAAACATGCTAATGATCATTCCTAAACAGTTCAAGTATTTACTCAATGAAGGTGGGATGATTAAACTTTTTCAAACCATTTGAGAAAATGTTTACATTTTCTTAAATATTTTTATTTTGAAATAGATGATTTATGTTTAACCATAAACATTTAACTTTTCTTTTTAATTATATTTTCCCCATTTTCCACTGCATTTTTGATATTGTAGAAAGAAGATTTTTCAGAAGAATTTTAAGTATGATTTCTACCACTGTATGTAGTCATAGTACTAGAATGTGAAACAATCTCTGTCATTCTGAATGAGAATTTAGAAGGAATACTGTGTGATTTCAAATGCATGAAGTGACATATTTAGACACAGGAAACAAATAAAATGGTAAAAATTATATGCAGTTTGAGAAAATCTCAAAATATGTAAAAATTTACCCTAATACAGGTAAAAGAAAGAAAAATGCTTAAAGATTAATAAAAGTACAAACACCACTACTGCACACAAATTACTAATTATTGAAAATAAATATCTAAAAATAATCACTGCTGAGCAACACATTGTGCTAAGCAAAGTCTACTTATGATTAATTGTTCAGACAATTCTTTAGACTTTACATGAATATAATAGCTCTATGTTTGTTGGTATCAGACCTAGAATTTGAAAGCCAGTAGACTAGAAGAATCTGTTCATGGGGATCACTCATAATTTTTTTTTCCAAATGAATTATTCTCTTCTTCTTCATTCACTCAGGCATAATATCTAAGAATTCCTAAGTCAAGTGGACTTCAGAAGTGAAATACATCCCATATATATTGCTGAGTAGAAACAGTACTTTTGCAGGTAAATCTGTTTATTGTGTGTCTTGGTCCATTTTGTGTTGCTATAACAGAGTACTTGAGACTGATAATTTATGTGGAGCATAAATTTGTTCCTCATCATTCTTAATGCTGGGAGTCCAAAATCAATGTGTTCTGCTTCCTGTATGGTATCTCAAATGATGCATCTGTGGAGGAGAGAAACACTGTGGTCTCACATGACTGCAGTCAACAGATACTATGGCTCTTCTGCAGAGGAGCATAAGAGAGCAAATTTATTCCTACAAGCAGTCTTTATAGCAATATTAATCCATTCATGAAAGAGTTCTCTCAACCTAAAATCTCCCATTAAGCCCCACCTCCCAATACTTGCACTCAGTATTAAGTTTCCAACACAGATGTTTTAGAGGGACAAAGATGCTCAAACCATGACAGTATGATATTACCTTTCCACAGGAAAATATGTGAAAAATTTATATGCAGTTGATTTTTGTTATTCATGTGCTCCACAAAGTAACCAGAAACACTGAAGTGGTGAATGCTGAGTTATTTCTCATAGGAAAAATACATAGTTTCCTTCAAGACCCTGGTCACAGTTATGTGGACTGACAAATATATAATCTTGTTTTATGCATATTTCTGCTTAAGAATCCCTTACAAAATATTTATTTTTGATGTTTCAACAGTGAACTCAAACTAGAAACTCGATAATTCATGCCTCAGTAAAGTTTACCACATATTTTCACCATATGTCACATCATGAACTTATTTTGCACAAGATCATTAGATAACACTTCAATTACTAAATTGAGAGCACTTTTAAATGGAGAATGACATATTTAAAAAGAATAAGAAAATGCAATATGTAGCATCTAATACTCAATGATAAGGATACATTTTTACATTTGAGAATTTAAACAAGAAGGCAGAGCATAACTTTGATTGACCTCAGCTAGAAAATAAACACTAGAAATTACAATTTTCATCCCTGTATATTTGCAAATTATCATGAAAGTACCATAAGTACTGATTTTAGAATTATAAATAATTATTATTGGGTGAATACATTCAAATTATGGAATAAATTGCTATATTTATACATTCAAACTAGAATCAGTGCTTATATACCCAACAGTAACAAACCTGAGGAAATGATATTCAGAAGAAAAAGGGTACGGTAGGTGGGAACAATTGTTTTTATTTTATTTTGTTTATTTTGCTTAAAATTTTCAAGTATTTCTTACATTTGTAATTTACAAGTGAATGGTATGTGTAATTAGTCATCAGATTGGCCAGTCTTACTGTTGGGTTTGAACAAGTTTCTACAGAACAATATCAGGAACCAGAATAAGGACTACATAGCTTCAGAGTAAGGCAACAATTTGGTATTCAAATGTGCACTTTTTAGGATGGTTTGGGGCTTTTTATGGAGATAATAAATTCCACAGCTCTTAAAAGTCCAATCGGGAGGGGCTGAAGTTGTGGCTCAGTGGTGGAGCATTTGTCTAGCATGTGCAAGGCCCTGGGTTCAATCCTCAGCACCACATAAAAATAAAATAAAGGTATTGTGTCCAACTACAATTAAAAAAAATTTTTTTTTGAAAAGTCCAATCAGAAAGTAGAGTCTGAGCTGAAAAACTGGTATTTTGTATATAATTCTATAAAAGAGACCATCATATGAAAACATACAGAAAGTAGATTTTCAGTGGATTAAATAGTTAAATATAGAAATAATTTTGTTACAATAATTTTGAATGTTTGTGTTGAATGAGAAAGCCCTTGATTATCAGGATTTACATTTTGGTGTCTGAATATAGACACTAAAAGTAGAAAGAACTCTATATGATAGCACCTGTTTCTTCTTGACTAGGAAAAAGAGGGTCTGAGGACCACAGTGCTAGAGAATTGGCCTGAAGGAAGGAGAGAAGAGCAAGAGTTCAGCACATGTGCATTGGAATGGTTTGGATATTGACTCAGGGAGATGGAAAGAGGTTTCAGTAATATCTGCATGATTCATATGATTCCCTTCACGTTTTCAAGATGGTGTGCAGGGGAAGTCAGACAAAGAAGAAAGAAGCATATATTCAGAAGACACAAAACAACAAATGACCAAAAGACTTCAGAATTAATAAGTTCTTGAGGAATGTCATAAAAGATAGCCAACCTTGTAACCCAATACAATGGGCTTGTCTTTTGGTAAGTGCAAAACTGATAAACACAACCTGGAAATAAGAGTGGAGAAAGGCTTATTCCTTGCAACAAGTAAGAAATGCACTAGATATATTCTAAAAATGGCTATCTCCCCAAACAAGAAAAGAAAGGATCTTTTATTGGGAAAACTTATAATATGCATACAGGAAGGATACATCATCATATTTAGAGTTGGGCACATTTCTAAGCATGCTCAGTTCAAGGCCATACACTGCATGTCCAAAACTCTGGCAGATGGGATTGTCTGTGCGGAGAACATTGTACTATAATGAGCAAAGTTTACTCTTGAATACACTTTGCAATTAAATATTCTACTATATAGGTGGCTATTGTGGCACACAACTATAACCCAAGCAACCCAGGATCCTGAGGCAAGAGAATCACAAGTTCTTGGCCAGCCTCAACAACTTAGTAATACCCTGTCTCAAATAAAAATGACTCAATACCAAAAGCAACACTGAGCTCAATTAGAGAAAATTGAACAATTTTTCTGAACAAGTACCAGAAAAAAGGGGAAAAAAGGCCTATAAATATCGACCTCATTAAAACTTACTGAAATTATTCAGAGATATAAATCATTAAAATTAAGTTGTATATGTAATTGTATAGTATTCTTCAGCCCTAGTATTTCTATTTCTCTTGCCTGTTATCATGTTCAAGTATATTTTTATCTCCCTGGAGCTAGGATTTTATTGTAAGTTACTCTATTTTTAGAAATATTCAAAAATAATAAATTCATAGAATAAATAAAAAAGTATATTCTTACTATTTTTTAGTTATACTTTTCAGAGAAACTGTAAACAAAAGCTTTTGATATCAAAATATTTTTAAAGAAATATTAAACAGCAAATAAAAGAATATTTATCTGTAATCCCACTAAATACACAAAGTTTAACAATAGAAAAAATTTTATTTAACTACTAGTTCATAATATTTGATATGAATTTTGTCAACATATTTTGCCATTATTCTGAATTGAGAACTGTATGAAAATTTTTAATTAAAATTTAAATATTGATTTTCAGTGAAAGTTGAAAAAAATCGAAATGATAGAGAGATATTTTGTCAATTTTATTTTGATGTATTATTCACTTTTTATCTTCCCTTTTTTATGTCACTGACCTCTTTTTTAATTTAAATTAAATTTAATTTAAGTTGATACATGAAATAAATATAATTTATAATATAATTTTTTATAAAAATTGTTCATATTAATGGTGTACTATGTGATACAAGAGAATACCTGTAAATATTGTGTAATGGAGAAATCTATTTGAAAATATCTATATCCTCAAATATCATTGATTTATTGTGAAAACATTCAAATTCCTTTCTTCTAGTTTATCTAGATACACAGTACAATATTGTTATCTGTAGTGACTATATTATAAAATACCATGCTCTTCTCTAACTGTAACCTATTGTATCCATTAATCAACTTTACCCCATCTTTCCCTCTGTCCTACTCTCCCAGCCTCTGGTAACCACCCTTCTGTTCAGTGAAATCAACTTTTTCAGATTCCATGTGTTGCAGAATTATGTGGTATTTTTATTCTGCACCAGAGTTATTTTCCTAAACTCATTTCTTAAGGTGATGTGGTTCCATTCATGTTGGTGCAAATGACAGAGGTTTATTCTTTTAAGAACTGAAGATTTTCCATTGTGTTTATGGACCACATTTTCCTTATTGGTTTATCAGTTGATGGACACTTCATTTGTCTCCAATTCTTGGCTGTTGGGAATAATGCTGCAATAAATGTGGAAGCACAGATGTCTCTTCGACATACCGATTTCAGTTTCTTTGGATATATACCCGATATTGGGATTGCTGGATCATAAGGTATAGTGTTAAAGCATTATGTACATGTGCAGCTACTAAAATTGGCAAATCACAACCCACAGACAACAAAAATTCTCTCTATATAAGATATCCTTTACTTTAATAAAAATACAGAAGCAAGAGCAAAATCTAAAGTAATAGGTGAAAGAGAGAAGAAAATATGTCATCATATGGGGGAAACACTGACACCTGAAGTCATGTACCTGAGGAGTCTCATGACAGCTTTTCAGGGTCCCAAACTAGGATGTTCCAGGCAGAGCATCCTCTCCACAGATAAGAGTCCAAAGTCTTATTCCCAGTGGTATTCCTTAAATACAAGTTAGAACAAAGAAATATCCATTCTAACAACCTGCATGAGTTAGTTATCCCCTCAAGGACACTTCATTCTCCCCACAGACTGGCCCGACACCTGAAGGGAGGGAGTGATAGCCTTGAAATAAGTAAATGACTCAGTTCTTCTGAGTGAGCCCATCAAGGGAGAAGGTAGCTTTCTTTAGACGTTCCATCAGGAATGTGTGAAACTCACAGCAGGCATGTGGTCAGGGAACGTCTTTAATATTTTTCTTAGTCCTTTATAAGATATTTCTTTTTAAAATATTTACAAGGTTCTCCATACTGCTTTTATTTGTTTGTTTGTTTGTTTTTTACTGGATGTACAATTTACATTTCTACCAATAATGCAGAAAATCTTCCTGTTCACATCATCCCTACACTTGTTATCCTTAGTCTTTCTGATAAAAGCTGTTTTGGGGATGAATTGATACTTAATTGTAGTTTTGGTTTTCATTTCCCTGACCATCTTTTTTTCATACACCTGTTTAACACTTCCATGTCTTGATTTGAAAATGTTTCAGTGTGTGTCTCTGTGTTCAGCAGGGGATGAAGCATGTGAGATTTCCTTAAGTCATTCCTCTGTCATTTTAATTTTTTTCTGTTTCTGAGTAATACTTTTATGTTATTGTTCTTAAGGCCTCTGTAAGTTGAAAATTTAGATGAACAATATTTTGATAAAAGGGAAAGTTTAGAGATGGCCATTTGATTTTCTAAGAAGGTAGAGTTTTTTTTTTTTCTGAAGTGCTATATTTAGTTGCAAATATTTTGACCATCACACAATAAGATGCAAAATTAAGCAAAAGATAAAAAACACATAGGTGCTAAGTCTCAGATAAGACCAAGTGGCTTAGGGACAAAATGAGGACATTTTCTTTAATACGAAGGAAGAAGTAAGGTAAAATGCTAATTGGCAGCATGCTGACAGGCATTTATGAATGTGATTTACTTTTTCTTATATCCAGAAGTATTTCAAATAAAACACAAGATTTACAGTAGTTTCTGTAGTTTGAGTTACTAAAGTTTAGCTGTAGGCCTTAAATATTAAATCTCCTATTCCAGAAGTAAATAATTTATAAGTTTTAAATTGTTTGGCATTCTGAATAACACAATGACATTTCAAGCCATCCAACTTCACCATACTTGTGCTATGACTTATTCTTTTGTCCAGTGTATCCATGCTATCTGCCCTACCCACCTGTTAATCATTTAACATCTAAGGTATTGGATAGACTGTAGTATTGTAGCAGTGCTTGTGTTCATGAAATCCTTACTTTATTAAGACAAAGATCCAAAACCACAAGAGAAATGATGTTGGCAATTCAGTTATGCCAGGGGCCATAAAGTGCTTCTTTAAGTGAAAAGGTGAGAATTCTGGACTTAAGAAAAAAAAAATTATATGCTGCAGTTATTAAGATCTGTGATAAGACCAGGTTTTCTACTCAGGAAATTATGAAGAAGGAAAAAAAAAAATTCTAGTTTTGCTGTTGCATGTCACCCTGCGAAAGTTATAGGCAGGAAATTGTGTAATCCAGTACTACCACAGTATTAGTCATCCAGTGGGAGTCCTGGAACATATTCTCCATGAATGATGTATTATGTTCATATTGTACTAATTTCATACTAGTGCCTCCTTTTGGGCTTTATTATTTAGAATGCAAGACATATTATCTTGAGTATTATGCTACTGTTTTCTATTTCTACAACAAAATATCAGAGACAATTAACTTTTAAAAAGTAATAGTTTATTTTGGCTTATATATTTTGAGGCTTTGCTTCATGGTTGGTTAGCCCCATGTCTTTTGGAGCCTGTAGTGAGGCAGTACAAAATGTTAGGAGTATGTGGCCAAGAAAGGTGCTCATTTATGTCATCCAGGAAGCAAACAGTGGGGATTATGTAGGGTCCCAAGGCATGCCTCTGGTGTCCTGGTTTCTTCAATAAGGCTCCAACTTTTAAGGGTTAAACTACGTCCAACTAGTGTACGGACTGGGTCTTTGGGAACATTTAAGATCCAAATTATAGTATCAGAATTTTCCCAAGATTAAGAGTCTATTTCTAAAATATCTTAACAGCAATCGGATTGCTTTTTTTAAAAAAGGTAAGCATTTTTGTAGTGCTTTCGTAAAAAAGTATCAAAATGTTTTTCTTTTTAAATTCATCTTTTGCTAGTGAGGAATCAGGGCACTAAACATGTTTTCTAAAGAATAAAAATCTGCAAAGGCTCAGTTAAAATTCTTTTTGAAAGAAAAAAATAATTGTTGATTATTAATAGTATTTACCTCATAATTTACACTCTCATTGCCAACAAAAACAACAAACTTATTCTGAAAGGGCATTACGTTTTAATAAAAAAACTGAGCAGAAATAATTCAAAATAAAAAATTTAGCATGAGAATGTGGGAAGGAATAATTTACATAAATACATTTAACATTTTGTGTAAAATACATATGCCATAATTAGGAAAAGTTTAATTTATTTTAATCAGGGATAAATAGGATAATCTAATAATTCATTTTTCCAGATCAACTGAGGAAATAATTAAACATACTTTCAATGAAATATTCTTTTATTTTAAAACATGTTCTTCTTTGATCTTTAATGATAGATTTTTAAAAGCAACCCCACAAGGTTTGTATTAACTGCTGGTAATTATTTGTGTACTATATCATGAAAAGCATAATGTATTGTGACACTTGTAAAGGATTATATTGGGTAATAAATTCAAATGTATAGAATACAAAGAAATCCTTTAATACATTTTATAAATACTATTATTCTGATATGAATACTTTGAAGCTAAGGGAAATTTTTATATAATCAACCAAAGAAGAAAATTTTCTTTTCTTCAATTTTATCATCTCATTTTCTTTCCCTTCCATTTCTCTGTCACTTGCCTAGGAATTTTTGTCCTTCTACCCTCTTTTTCATTAACCCCACGTTTTTATCTTGCATTTTAATAGACTTCATATTCTAACAGCATAATAACATAGAGAGCAAAATTCTAATTATAGGATTTGGATCTTAATTTCTAAGAGCTCTCAATAGCTCATTTAATATCAACTTCAAAAGAACTTTCTTCACAGTTACAGTTTCGTTTTGATGTTAAAAAAAGCAGTATATTTAATGATTGCCTGAGAGAATAAATGGCATTATAATATATTCCCTGTTTAAAAGACAATTTTATCCTATTAAAATAAGTGAATATTTGTAATATAAAAATGCAAATAACAAACAAATGTGAATATAGTAAAGAAAATTAATTTTACTCTGGAATCTGTTACTAAGTTGTTAGTAAGATTATGTGCTAATGAAAATCTATAAAATAAAAACATTGCCCAAATGTATATGAAAGGTTTCTTGCAGCCATATGATTTTATTTTGGGGATACATAAACATACTATAATACACTATAATTCTAAAAGAATAGGGATGACTAAGACTGTTTCTTGGGGCTAACTTAAGTCAGGTTTTTCAGTGAACTATTACAAACTAGTCCTTAATTTTAGTACTGGTTCTGTCTTGCAGTTGCTCATATCAGTCTTTGCAAAGAATCTTCAAAGTCATTCTTCAGATCTTGACATATGATCATCCTTGATATACTAAAAAATGTTTAATTCTTCGATTTTGATGTATAAATCCTGCTTTTCCTTTAACATTTCTTTTAGATTAGGAAGTTAGTGAGATAATCCTAAATTTGGGCAAGTCATATGATCTGAAAGTAAGTACTTATTGTGTTTTAAAATTGAAGTTCCCCAAGCAGAGAAGTCCCTCTGAATTCAGGTAATAAAGAACCTATTTAAGAAAAGTAATTCTTGAATTCATCAGTTTAGACAAAAAGCAGGTTTGACAGAGACACTGACTACCACAGCCAAAATAATTCCTTTAAAGTAGAAAAAGGCAAATATCTTTTTATTTATAGTTTCACTTTTGTCTGTTTTATTAAAAAAAAAAGTTTACAAGTTTTAGATACCTTTAAATAATATAAGATTTTCTGTTTCATTTTCAGTTTATAACACCATAAATAACTGGATTATCTCTTCACAACATTATACATTAAACATTGGAACTAATCCATGCTGATAAGTTTTAATTTTCCTGAAATACAAAATATATTTTTCAAATCCATTCACATTTAAAAAAAACAAATTGATTGGGGAGTTGAAATTCCTACACTTTATCATTCTGAATATCAGAGATTTCTTAAAAATACTAAGGTGTATTCATGATAATTAAGCCTTGTAACTTGAAATACCATAAAAAATTCCCAAAGTGACTGATGAATAACATTTTGGTCTCATTGTTATTAAGTTGCATCAATAATTTTATAATTTGAGCTGTTCAAATTTTGAAATAGGATTGTTCATATGAAGTTTATATCTTACATTGTTAAAATCTCTGTAGTAAACAGAAAATTCTACATCCTAAATATAATATATGTTCATAACTGACATATAAACCATCTTAGGCTTATTAGAAATCAATTATATCAGTATGATAAACACAGTAAAAAATCCAGCAGATGATATTTTGTACTTTTATAACATTACTATAATTTGGATTTAGAGTTACCCTCAAAGGCCCATGTGTTTGTTCCTGGTGAGTGCTACAATGAGCTGATTTCATTAAATAACTTATTTGGTTAAAGTTCTCTATACATATTGGAAAATATGAAATAATTCACAATCCCATAGGCTTATTATTTTCTTGATAATAGTTTACATTTATGTTATCCCAAATTAATTTTAAGAGTCTAAAGTCAATTGTCATGTTTTCTATCTTGAAATTCTTTTTTTTAATTTGATTTTTTTAAATACACAACAGCAGAATGCATTACAATTCTTATTACACATATAGAGCACAATTTTTCATATCTTTGTATATAAAGCATGTTTACGCCAATTCATGGCTTTATACATGTACTTTGTTCTTCTTGTCTTTCTCACAAATTTCTTTTAAAAATTCCTTTATACATGTATTTTGTTCTTCATGTCTTTCTCACAAATTTCCTTTAAAAAACTTTTCACATATTACTGGGAACAGAATAGACATCACAAACAGACTTCTTACAAATTATTAAATAATTCTTCAGAGAATAGCATCTACTAGTCATTATCAAGCTCAACATATTTAGAATAACATATTAACTTTGAAAAACAGGCTCTGTATTTCATTACTTGTACTTCAGTATAACCATGGCTCTGTTTTGAATAGAAGTCCCTAAAAAAGGATAAGATATGTGTCAGGAACAAAATTATTTCTCAAGTATATATAATCTTAAGATCTCAAAATTAAGATCTCAATTTTATTGAAGTTGTTGATTGATATTGATAGGCTGCCCACTGACATAAAACTAAAATATATGAAAAGGTATCTAAAACAGTGACAAAATTGTACAAATAACTATAAGAAAATATCACTACTTTATATCAGTTTTCCTCAAGTATAATCAATTGGAATCATTGAATATGAAGTGAATTGAAAATGTTCATTATTCTTTGGTTTTGATTTTCCTTCAAAACCCCTTTTTTTGGTTACATTTATTTTTTTTAATTTACTTGAAATAAGACCTAAGACCTATCCTCAATATCTGATTACCCTTGATATCTCATCCTGCACCTTGCCCCAGTGATGATTGATTAGCCTGATCTGTCTTCAGCAAGAACCCTGCTAAGCCACTATAAACAGAATCCTACTTAGCACTGATGCTTCTTTTAAATAATTTTTCATTTACTCAATCCCATTCTACTCCTTAGCTATAAGCTATAAGCTCCTGCTTGCAACTGCAGCCATCTTATAATTATAACCTTTTTTAACAACATTAATTCACAGTTGTAAGCACATGCAAAGCACATGCCAATGTAAGCACTGAAGGTATAATGAATGAAAAATCAAATAAGTCACACACACACACACACACACATTTATTTATAATGCAAGTATCTGTATAATGGTCAAAATTCTTAATTTTGCTATCTTATTACTATATAAATTGGCAGTTCACATAATACATTGTTATATTCTACTAAGAAAAGATTGTCCAGGATTTTTATTTTTTCTGTTATCAAAATACTATAACTTCACAGTAGATATTCATTTTTGCATAATAACTTAACCTAGGAATCATGATAAAAAAGTATAAGATGTATGTCAGGAACAAAATTATTTCTCAAGTATATATAATTAGGAAAGAGTTTGGGTGAATTGTTGTCTTTATTATTCTAAAATTCATTAACAATGATTTAGAAAAAAGGGAAATAAAATTTATCAAGAATTTTAAGGATTTATCATGTCATATGATGGAATGTGAACTGTTTCTAAAAGCTTTCTTTATTTGACTCAAAAAATGCAGTTTTATCTGTTTCATGGAAATTTATTTAAATTGAAAAACAATCCATACTTCATTTTCTATCATACTAAAATAATACACACAAAATTATTAAAGAAGAGTAATTTTTAATGTTTGAAAACTGTCTTGGTATTGCAACATAAATTCAATAGTTTTATCTTTTGTCAAGAAAAAGAATCTTCTATCAACAAATTTAAATGCTTTTGAAACAATACCTAAATCTACAAAATTGTTGACAATCATGTAAAACATATAATACCTCCTGCTCTGCAAAGCAGAGGTCATAAAATGATTTTCAAAATGCATTTTAATGTTACATCATACATATTTATTGATAATTTAGGAAAAGTTTCATCATACTAGTACTAGGTTTTAAGCTAATCTATTCAAAAGCCCTTTACTTAAATTCAGCTTGAAGTCTCAAAAGATATAATTTGTAAAACTTTCCTATAATAGAATTGCAAGGACTGAAACAAATTTGATGACCAAAGTTTAATCCAAAAAAACCTTTGTGAAGTAAAACTTTCTTTCCATACTAGGTTTGAAAATAAGATTTCTGCAAAAGTCCTTGATTATTCCTTAGTCATATCAACAAGCTAGAGGTCCTGTGTCTGAATCCAAGACTGTGTTGGGCTTCTCTCTACAAAAATATATTGATCTCTGCATCAGGTCCCAAAAAGATGGATGAGGGCTATGCTGAATTATACCATAATCAATGGCATTTGATTTTGCCACTTTCCAGGCAATAAATATAGATTTCTTTAACTAGTGATGTCTAGGATTTATTTTCAGTATGTTTTATTATTACAGTTGTAAGAACATGCACTTATTATTACAGTTGTAAGTACCTATTAGATCCTTACTTTACAACTTAAAAAATAGGATGTTTTGATAGTCAATTAAAAAATAAAAACTTAACTGTCCACAACAATGTATTTATTATATTTTAATTCACTCAGAAACAATAAAACATACTTGCTAGGGTTTTCTCATGGATTTGACATACAGATTACTATGGTAAAGACTCATAAGAGATTATCTATACAATAATGTTTGGAAATATTGGAGACAAAATTGTTTCTAATATATGATCTGGTACTTGATTGGAAGGTAAGCTTAAAAAAGAATACAGCAAGTGACACCCAAATGGATCTATAAATTCAACTGCTGTATCTTTGCTTGAGTGAATCTTTATTGCACATTGGTTTCTGTTGACAAGAAGTACATTTTTTTGTTGTTGTTATGGGAAATTTATGGTTTTCAACCTCTAATTTCATCTATTTTCTAGCAAATTTAGCTTCTTTGCCTGAAAGGATGACAATAAATTATTTATTCATAACAAACAAATAAGTGGTAAATATTTGCTTTAGGCAAAGAGGGTTCCTCTAGCATTTTTTAGGAATCCATCAATTGGTGGTGGTCCTGTTTTGAAAGGATGAAATAAATGTCTCCTCCTCCTGCCTTTCCTGGCCTCCACCTTTTCCAGTTAAGTCTAAACAACTACAAAAATGGGATTCACTGGCACTGGAAAACTAAAGTTTTGTTTTCCTGTCTTCTAAAGCCATGAAAACATATCACATGCATAGGTGATGTAATGGTTAAACACTCAGAAAATCAACCTTCACATACTAATAATGGAGAAACCATTCCAAATGCACCTAATCTGATTGATCCACTTACATCCTTCTCTATGGAGACTGCTATGACCTTTTAAAAATAAATGCTACACTTTTTTTTTACTAAGTATTTTGCAAACAGTTCTATTTAAAAGTATTTTATAAAGATGTTTTCATAAATATTAAATTAATAAGGTGATAATCTGCTATAATCTTTATCATTTCTGTTTCTATATTGTTTTAAATCTTGTCTGTTATTTTTTTGGTAGTGTATTATAATTATTAATGCTATTTCATTAGTATTATGATCTATTTTTCTTAATAAATATTTAATACCAAAGAACCATAAATGATTTTTTTCTTCCTTACCCATTTTAATTAAAATGCTCAAGAAAGGTGATGCTACAGTTTTACCTGGTTGCATACATATTTTTAATCTTCTTTTTTTTAATTAATGAATTTTATTTTCATATCAAACCTATGTTGCTTGTGTTAAAAATTACAACATTTCTTATGGATTACTAAAGAAAAGCAGAGATGGCTAGTAGGATGAAGCTTGTTAGGGAAACATCTATTTGTAACAAATGCACTAGAATTGTGAAGAAAAGGCAAAAAATCCATTGATTTTTTTTTCTGATTGTATACAAAGTATATTCACATCAATTAGTATCTTTATACATGTAATAGAACGACCATTTGACCCAGCTATCCCTCTCCTTGGTCTATACTCAAAGGACTTAAAACAACATACTATAGGGACACAGCCACATCAATGTTTATAGCAACACAATTCACAATAGCTAAACTTTGGAACCAACTTAGATGTACTTCAATAGATGAATGGATAATATATTATCCATTCAATTATCCATTCATCTATTATATCAATATATTATATCCCCTCTGCCCTATCTAGAATTCATCTATTCCTCCCATGCTCCCTCTTCCTATCCCATTATGAATCAGCCTCCTTATATCAAAGAAAATATTTGGCATTTGGTTTTTGGGATTGGATAACTTCACTGAGTTTTATCTTTTCTAACTTCATCCATTTACCTGCAAATACCATGATTTTATTCTCTTTTATTGTTGAGTAATATTTTATTGTGTATATATGCCACATTATTTTTAATCCATTCATCTATTGAAGGGCATCTAAGTTGGTTCCACAGTTTAGCTACTGTGAATTGTGCTGCTATAAACATTGATGTGGCTTTGTCCCTATAGTATGCTGTTTTTAAGTCCTTTGGATATAGACCAATGAGAGGGATAGTAGCTGGGTCAAATGGTCAATAATAGGTCAATAACCTGTTATAATATTTGGTATAAGATAATTTTCCAAGAAATCTCCACACTGTTTTCCATGTTGCCTGCACCAATTTGCAGTCCCACCAGCAGTGTATGAGTGTACCTTTTCCCCCCACATCCTGGCCAACACTTACTGTTGTTTGTCTTCATAATAGCTGCCATTCTTACTGTAGTGAGGTGAAATCTTAGAGTGGTTTTGATTTGCATTTCTCTAATTGCTAGTGAAGCTCTTAATATATTTGTCCTTCAACTCACTTCAAAATATTGTGGGGAAATTAACATTATTGTGTCATTTATATTTCAAGAAAATGAAAAGGCAGAAATTAAGGAGCATGCCCAAGGTTCTCTGCTAAGTAATTAAGTTGCCGAGCTGAAATATAAATCGAGGTAAACTTGTCCTAGATTCAATGCTCTTGGTCACTGTGTAATGCTGTCCCTCCAAGATGCATTTATATAGGGTCCTGGGGATATAGCTCACTTGGTAGAGTGCTTGCCTTGAATGCACAAGACCCTGGGTTTAATCCTCAGCACCACAGACAGACACACACACACACACACACACAAAATGCATATATAATTGATTATGACACCACTCTAATGCATAACTTAAAACACCATTACTTAATCACTCACAAGTAAATTTCACAATTTTTATAAAATGGGTTCATCCATAATTGGCCATAGGAATTTTTGATATTTGTAATAAATTCTGACAAACTGAGGATAGAAAGTAATATGAAAAGCAATGTTTATCAAAAAAAGACATCTAAGGAAGGAAATCCAAGCCAGATTCCGAACTTTCTCATTGGAAAAAAAAAAAAAAAGGAGGTAGTGTTTAACCTTTGGTTAACCTTCAACCTGATACTGAATGGTACAAAAAGGAAATTTTTGAATTTGAAGCCTACTTCCCTATGGCTACTTAATAAATTATTTGTTCATTAAAATCCTTGTACACCCAAATTAAAAATTTGAAACTCTACTAGCTTCTGATTCGATATTCCTTCTGTAGAATGAATTTTTTCTTTGATTCCTCTTTAAGGTAAATCATGGGTATAATGTCCTAAGCTTAGGGGTGACTGGCATTTGAATGTTTGAATAATCTAAATGATAATTTAATAATTAACAAACTATAATTTAAATAATAAACACAAAAGAAATTTCCAATTAATAAAAACAATTTCGATCAAAATAAAATGGAGCACACATTATTATTTTTTATTTTTTTTGATTATTTTCTTTCAGAGAAAGTGTTTATTTACATGACTGATAAAGTCATGGTTAGCAAAGTCAGAGTTCCAGAAATTATATTGAAAGTTTGAAAAACTGTCATGATTTTGATATTAGGTGCCCCCTCTCCAAAGCTCCTGTGTTAATGCAGGAATATTCAGAGATAAAATGATTGGATTATGAGAGTTGTGACCTAATCAGTCCATCATGGTTTGAGTGGGCTAATTGAGAGGTAACTGGAGGGAGTTGGTTACTAGAGGCTGCCTTTCATCTTCTCTGTACCACCTTCCCTTCCCTCTCTCTCTGCTTCCTGGCAACTATAAGTGAGAAAAGTGCTCCTCTGCTATGTCCCTCTGCCATAATATTCTGCCTCATCTCAGGCCTAGAGCAATGGAGTTGGTATATCAATAATATATTAATAAATATTAGCAAGAAAAACCCAATTATATCTATTAAACCCATTATATCTATTTGTATGAATGTAGAAAATATTGGAAAATGTGAAATAAAAGTAAGATTTTCATTTCGTTAGTCATTTTTTATTATTTCTAATCCATGATTCATAGTAAAATATCTGTCAGTATTATCACTAATGATATGAAAAACTTTTAATAGCAGGGACTTAGTTAAAAAAATTCTTGTGCTTCTTTCTGATTTTGAGAAATTTAGGCAAGAATGTTTCTAAGACTAAACAAAATTTCTTTCATTACTAGTGTCAATATGTCTGCTATGGCAAGAAATTATTTTAAACTCCAACCTGTGAGCTCAGTAGTCTTAACTATATAACTAACAATATCTTTCAATTATGACTTTATCCATTCCTCTAACCTTCATCCATTTATCTGGATTTGAGCAAGTCACTGAGAGTTTGTGGACAGGTTGTGGTTTTATAAGAAAACAAAAACAAATAACAAAAACTTAACTTTTAAGATAATAATTTTTCTTAGTCATACATTTGTTTGAAATGGTTAGAATGCACAGTGATATTATAAATGTCACATATCTGCTTTTTATTTCTAAAGTAAATTATATATTAATATATCTATAAATAATCTTTGATTTCTTTAATTTCAAAATATTTGCCATTTTTATTTCATGAAAAATTTTTATGCACAAACAGGGAAAGTCATACCATATTGGTGTGTTTCAATCAGATTGTTTTTAACCATTTTGCTGTATGAAGGGCTACAATTGAAATCTTGACACTTCTGATTTCCTGATGCTTCTCTCTAACACAGGACAAGAATAAAACAGAAGAAGTTTCAAGACACCAGATCATTTTTCTCAGTTACTTATAAAATAAGTATATTAATTACTTAATATGGTATAATAATAGTCTTGGAATCTAACTATTCAGTTTTCACAAAATGAACAAAGATATTCTCTTTTTAAAGTTACCTCAAAATATGACTAAACTTGAATGAACATAATATTTTTAAAATGGTGAAATTAATATTGAATAATTTTATAAAAAAGAACTGCAACTCATTTTATTGAAAAGGTTTTAGTCATTTAAATTATATCTTAATATTAATTCAGTCAAGATCTTTGTATAAAATACATTTAAGTGAACAGAAATAATACCTATGAGAGTATATAAAATACTTAAGTTTATTTGACCATCAAAATAAGTTACATAGAATGTAACATTTAATAAAACTTCAAATATAAGAAATTATTCTAATCTTCACATTTGGGAGAGCAAAAGAAAGAAGTGTTCAGACTTCATTGAAGATGTTTATATTAGAAACAAAATACTATACATATTAGTTTGGTGCTGCTGAGGCTATGGGGTTCCTTTATAATAGAAAACAATTTCCCTTCTAAAACAGAAGTGGGCCAGTGGTTCAAATAATACATTTTTAAAATGTAGCATTTTTTGTGAGTAAAAGCTTTTGCCATAGAGTCAAATATAAAGCATTTCATGTAAAACTGGTTTATGTAAATCTACTTAATTATTTGTGAGGAAATGAGTTTTTACTTGTTCTTTGTAGATATACATGAGAGCAGAGTATATTTTGATATATTATGCATACATGGAGTATAACTTATTCTAGAATAGAAATTCAGTGAGGAAATAATTTTTGATCTACATTCAATTTTTTTTAATTAAAAAGACATTTGTTGACAAGTTTTTCTTTTCTTCTCATTTCTTTTTTTCTTTCTTTTTACTGCTCCTTTCTATAAGCAAAGACAGAACTTTACATATAATGCCTGCACAATAATTAGAAGAGCCTTCCCCACAGGGACATCAAGTCTAGTGTTCTCTAGTGAAGACAAGATGAGTCATGGGCCCTGTCTAGCTGGGTTTGGAAAATGCCTACTGATCCTTTCTCCCAGCAATGAGCATGCAGAAAACCTCTCTGAGAGCCTAGAAGGTCTATGGAAGAAAGGCTTGCACTAGGAAGAGAATCCTTTTGTGTCTGAGGCACCTAAGAGATTCTTACTCTCTAACCCACAGTTGGTGTTAGCAGTTCATTATATTTTTCTACTGTAATATTTCTACCAGCTTATATGGCTTTCTGTGGTATCTGTCCTCACAAGCAAATGCTCAGGGCTGGTGCAGGTTCATCTCTGTGCAAATTTCAGATTAGATTTCTTCACCAAAACTCAGTTCTATAATACCTTGATATAAGACAGATGAAGCTGAACACCCAAGGATTTTCAGGAAGCAGGTATATTTTAGCTACAGAAATTCAGAAGTGCTAATGCCTAAAAATCTCTGGAACTTAAATCTGGAAATTCTTTTAGATTTATACTCAATGGAGTGGTTGGTTATTGAGACCAAGTCTGTCACACATTTTGTGTGCAAATCTGGCATTTACAAGAAAGAGGAAGTCGAACTGCACTCACTCAGCTGTCTGCCAAACTCCTGTAAAACCCTTTTGACACTCTTGTGAAACTTTGGTGACAAGAAGTGTAATTATGGTCAGAGTCTTTTGGGTAGAGGTACCTGATCTGCTTCAAACTCACTTCATATTCTTTGTTTTTATTTTAATATGGAATTTTTTTCTGTGTTTGTTTTGTTTTGTTGGCTTTTTCCACTGAAATTTCTAGATGTAGTTCCTACCCAATTACTTGAATTATGATATAAGAAAGAAAAACACACAAGAAGGGCTTGGAACTCTTCTGTGCCAGAATTCAACAAAGGAAACAAAGATGAACTCAATTGCACCAAAAGAAGCAAGAAAGCCCAGTGGCAAAATTGAACCAAGTGATCATCAAAACAATTATAAATGTAATACATAGGATACATAAGCAAATATCTGTGAGCTTACAGTGGTAGATTTACAAAAGTATACTATAACAATAAAAGTCATTTAACTACAACATGAATACTTTATTCTAAAAGTGACAGTCTGAATACTAAGTTGCAGTTAGATAGTTGTAAGAAGTTTTGGTTTGTTGCTGTACACTAAAGTCACTGTAGAGAACAATGGTGTAATTTCCATTTCAAAAAGATGGAAGAAAGATTTTGAAAGTTTTCACCATACAGAAATAATAAATGAAGAGACAGACATGTTTAACATGATTTAAACATTACACAATGAATTCTATGTTTCACCAGCACATGGTAACACATTATTATGTGCAATTTTTATGTTTTTCTTTATTTGTTAAAATAAATTTAAAATAAAAAAAGAAATAAAAATTAAAAAGAATTATTCATTTAAAAGTGAAAATTAATGTAATTCTTTCTATTCCATTGTTTCTTGTAAATAATTTCAACTATAATGAAGGAAATTTCTTCTTTGTATTTCTTTTCTATTGAGTAAATTTTGAAGAAATTATAGAAATAAAACAGAACTCTTATGCAACTATTTGAAGTAATTGACTCAGACAAACATTTTCAATGGATAATATTTAGATAGAATTTAGTGGATACTCTGCAATGGCAATAACAAGGGTTACTGTATAAACCTCTTCATCAACTAAAGTATGCTTATAAAATCTGAAATCCTGTCAGAACAACTTGCTGCATACTTTACTAAATTTGCTTAACCTTAAATTTTTTGCCTATTAATTGTAACTTTAAAATTTCAATCTTCAATATTATTAAATAAATAAATGGAACTTATCTGAGAACTCATAGATTTTCCATGGATTCAAAATTTAAGGTGGACATAAACATTGATATATTAATAAAATGAATATGAGACACTCAGAACATCTATGCTATTATACAGAGGCAGTTGACTTAGTGTTTTCTACTATTAATCATTGAGATGCTATTCCACCTTAAATTTTAATCTTTCTTTTCATCTTAATATATTTTCAGTAAAATTCTTTATATCCTCATAAAATTATCTATCTTATTTGAATTTAAAGATTAAAATAAGTTATCCCTTAAATAATATATAAAACATGAACAGTAGAATATGATATTTTCAGAAATTGCTCCCTTTTTTTCTCTATATGCCAAACAAATGTCATAGAGATTTGAGAACAGGAAGGCCACATGCCAGAAATGTCAACTGGTTCCTACCTGTATTCTCTAAAACTACGTCAAGTTCACTCTGACTTTATAGACAGCTACAGAAAAGACACTTTTCAAGATGCATTTTTATTTTAGCTGAATTCATAAATATTTCATTTATGAAAGTTGTCATGCATTTACATGCAAATAGCATCTTTCTTTGATGTCTCACTTACTGAAGACGAAAGGGTCATGTTTTGCCCTAGGCATTTAATTTTCATGAAAAGCCATATGGGCCACACAATATTTTATTATATTACTTTTAAAGAATTATTCTTTTTGGAGTAAAGTTAGCCACCTTCTAAGTTTCTTCGTGCTTATAGTATTTTGGTGTGTGAAAACATTTTTAAAAATCTGAAGTTAATTTGAAATAAATACAGTAATGTTCTTTTTACTTAAAATAGTTAGAATTTTGAGAAACATCTGGTAATAAACAGTGCAAAATATGGAATGTATACATTTTAAAAAATCTACCCTGAATGGTTAAGTTTATTTCACATGATAATGAAGGGAATAGAGTGGGAAAATTTGCATGATACATTTATACAAAACTGCACACATAGGCATATACACTCATTACTGCTTATAGTATGCAAATTAAAATAAATTGCTTTTTAAGTTTAATTGAATTTCCTTATACAAATTGATTTGAATTGCCCACAACTTTATATTTATTTAAATACACACACACACACACATACATACAAACACACATATAATTTTATATATGGGAAGTGAAATAGGAAGCTGAAAAGATTAACATTCAAAAGCATATTTCTGGAGGCAATGAATTTAATACATCATGTACATGCAAAGGATTATATTAATCCAATGTTATCACAACATTTATGGAGAAATCATAAAAGAAAATGTACTTGAGGAAAATGAAGCAGAAAAAAAGAGTGAGGTATTCTTTAAAAACTGAATGCTTCTTAGCAGGTAACATTTAACACATATACAGATATAGAGAAAAAATTAATCCAAAAACAAAATGATGAAAGGTGTGTTTTGTGTGTGCATGTGTGTGTGTGTTTGAAATATAGCTAACAGAATAAGAAAGTATGCATTTGTCTCCCATGATCTTCTTATTTCAATTTCTCTTTTCAAATAAAGATTTTCCTTTATTCAAGCAGTAATGACCTTGAAATATATCTGCAACAGTAAGCTAGAAACATACTACTTGTTCAGAAACATACTACTGGTTTAGAACAACTAAAAGCTACAAATATTTGGGGGAATGGGAAATAAATGAAATCATCACAGAATATAAATTACTGACAACATAAATTTAGAGAGGTAGATACTGCTAAAGTCACCATTAAACATGGGGTCATGTTCTAATTCTAGTGGGTAGAATTTTGTATTTATTGGAAATGCCTGTGCTTGTTTATGTTGCTCATGGGAAACAAAAAAAAAATCTGTATTAATGCAACATCTCTGCATGTAAGTGGAAAGTAAAATTACAGCTGTTGGCATGAAGGTGTACATAAAGACCAAAGAAGGTGTACAAATTTGTACCCTCAGGCACCTAGCAAAAACAAGCCCAAAACAATAGTTCCAGGATGAATGTGCTTTAAACATAGACCTCAGAGAATTATTATAAATTTTACAGCAAAGCCCAAGAGAAACATTACACAATGATCAAATAACAGCAGTTAAAAAAAATCAGGCCCCCAAAATGTGGTGATATTATAATTTTAATGCATGATACATATAACACTTAACTAAAAAATGACAGAATCATGGAATTTGCAGGGAAATGGATGGCATTAGAGCAGGTTATGCTAAGTGAATCTAGCCAATCCCTAAAAAACAAATGCCAAATGTCTTCTTTGATATAAGGAGAACAACTAACAACAGAGCAGGGAGGAAGAGCATGAGAAGAAGATTAACATTAAACAGGGATGATAGGTGGGAGGGAAAGTGAGAGAGAAGGAAAATTGCATGAAAATGGAAGGAGACCCTCATTGTTATACAAAATTACATATAAGCAGAAGTGAGGGGAAAGGGAAAAAAACAAGGGGGAGAAATGAATTTCAGTAGATGGGGTAGAGAGAGAAGATGGGAGGGGAGGGGAGGGGGGATAGTAGAGGATAGGAAAGGCAGCAGAACACAATAGACACTACAAAAATTACATGTGATTCTGCAATCTGTATACGGGGTAAAAATGGGAGTTCATAACCCACTTGAATCAAATGTATGAAATATGATATGTCAAGAGCTATGTAATGGTTTGAACAACTAATAATAAAAATTTAAAAAAAAACATATAACACTTAAAATTTCATTTATTAAAAGTTAATAGATGATTGAATGTGTAATTAATCAACATGAGATTGTCAAAATGGACCAGGCAATTTTGAAAACATTTAAAGAAAGCATTCAGAAACTAGATAAAAACATCTGTGTTAAAAATTGTTATATATAGGAGAAGGGAGATTGGCGGCAAGGGGAGTGCATTGCCCCCGTGTGCCGCGTCATGGTGTGGGAGAACGATGAGTCAGGACAGCTAAAGTCTATCTTGTTAGGAATTTCCAGCAATAGTGGGGTGCTCCGGAACCTGGAGGAAGGATTTCCATCGCACGAGGATCGGCTACGGGGACTCAAACGCAAGAAGTTTGTCGCACAGAGGGTAACACTGCTTATTCAGCAAATCGCCCCGCGGCTAGAGTCTGCAGTGCGCGCTGGGAAACGAGGAGATAGCGAAGCAGGGATACAGCGCTGCAGTTTCTGCCAGCCGTGCAAGCATCGTACTCAGGGCTGAATTCTGGGTTCGAGACGGGGAAAGGAAGCGGTCCAATTCGGTTCTCCACACCGGTCAGACCACAGAGAAGGCCAGCGGCCACCATCTTGGAGAGCTGACGTCACCATCCCTGTTTTCGACTGACCGCAGCTCATTCAGCCATAGAACAGGTAATTTCAGGTCGCCATTCGCCTGCGGCTTGCAGACAGATTACTCAGTCTCAGTGCTAAATAACCCGCGGAAACGGCTTCTTGGAGCCTGCTCTTATCAGAGCATACACCAAGCATGGAGCGGCCGAGTTCCGGCTCCCGGAACTGCTCTGGCCCAGGGCTAAGGAGCCCGCGGAAACTCCTTCTCGGTCCGGGTCCTGCTGAGTACTGTGGAGGTAAATACCAACCGAGCCTTCGTGGGCAGGGGCAACAGGACTGAGACGGGGCCTGTGAGGGCCAGTCAGGACTCACCCATTGCTTTGGTCACCCAGCAAAGGGAACGAAATGCTGCCATTCGCATAGGATACCAACATGGCAGGGATCTGATGTCATCAGAAAGCGGCGGAGGAGAGAACTTCATCAATACCAGCGGTGACAGAAACAGTTGGTCTCCTGGTAGGGAGGGTGAGTCACAGACATCCGAGTCTCTCTCGCTTTGTCTAAGAGCCAGAGGGGAGGAGCCGGGCCGCCGCCCGTGCCCGGAGCAGGCCCAGCGGCTCGCCGGCGTGGTGGTCCCGTGACCCCAATTGGATTGGGGGCGGAGCGGAGCCGCCACCCGCGCCCGCAAGGTGGGCAGACCTGCGTCCCAGTGGTACGCGGGTGTGGTAGGGGGGGCAGGGCAGAGCCACCGCCCGCGCCTGCAAGTTAAGCAGACTTGCGACAGACTGGCGGGTCAGGCCCAGCGGCCTGCCATTGTGGTACACACATCACCCCAACTGGAGTAGGGGCAGAGCAGAACCTTCTCCCGCACCCAGATCAGGCCCCGCCGGTGTGGTGCTCACGTGACCCCAATTGGAGTGGGGGCAGAGCGGAACCGCCACCCGTGCCCGCAGGGTGGGCAGACCTGCGACCAACCTGCAGATCAGGCCCAGCGGTCCGCGGGCGTGGTAGGAGGGGCAGGGCAGAGCCGCTGCCCGCACCTGCAAGGTAGGCAGACCTGCGACAGACCTGCGTATCAGGCCCAGGGGCCTGCCGGCGTGGTACACACGTCACCCCAATTGGAGTAGGGGCAGAGCAGAGCCGCCACCCGTGCCCGAAAGGTGGGCAGACCTGCAACCAACCGGTGGAACAGGCCCAGCGGCCAGCCGGGGTGGTAGGCACATCACCCCAGTTGGAGTAGGAGCAGAGCAGAGCCTTCGCCCGCGCCCGGAACAGGCCCAGCGGCCCGCGGGTGTGGTAGACAAGTCACACCAATTGGAGGAGGGGCAGAGCAGAGCCGCCGCCCGCGCGTGCAGGGTAGGCAGACCTGCAACCGACCAGCGGATCAGGCCCGGTGGCCTGCCGGCGTGGTACACTCGTCACCCCAGTTGGAGTAGAGGCAGAACAGAGCCGCTGCCCACGCCAGGACCAGGCCCAGTGACCTGCCCGCGTGGTAGTCACGAAACCCCAATTGGAGTAAGGAGAGAGCAGAGCCGCTGCCCGCGCCTGGAATAAGCCCAGCGACTGCTGGCGTGGTAGACACGTCACCCCAACTGGAGTAAGGGCACAGCAGAGCGGCTGCCGGCGCCTGCAAGGTAGGCAGACCTGCGACCGACTGGCAGAACAGGCCCAGGGGTCCGGGGGCGTGGTAGACACCTCACACCAATTGGAGGAGGGGCAGAGCAGAGCCGCCGCCCACGCCTGCAAGGTAGGCAGACCGCCGCCCGACCCTGCAAGGGAGACTTTTCAACTATACAAGAGCAATATAAATATATAGGGGAAAAAAACATTTCAAAAACACAACAGTTTCACCAAGCAGAAAGAAACACAAGCAGTATGAAAAGACAAGGAAAGAAAGGACCACAAGCAATGCAGGTCAACTCAACTTTAGAAGAGGTTAACAGCTGCAGCAGATGGAATGTCAGATAAAGAATTCAGGATATACATGCTTCAGATGATCTGGAGTATCAAGGAAGACATTAGACAGCAAAATCAGACAATGAAAGATCACTTCGACAATGAATTACACAAACAAATCCAGGAAGCAAAGGATCAACTATACAGGGAGATAGAAGTTATAAAAAACAAACAAACAGAAATCCTAGAAATGCAGGAAGCAATAAACCAACTTAAAAACTCAATTGAGAATACTACCAGCAGAGTAGAACACTTAGAAGATAGAACATCAGACAATGAAGACAAAGTATTTCAACTTGAAAAGAACATAGGCAGCTCAGCAAGACTGTAAAGAAACCATAAGCAGAACATCCAAGAAATATGGGATAACATTAAGAGACCAAACTTAAGAGTCATTGGGATACAGGAAGGTATAGAACCCCAAACCAAAGGAATGAGCAATCTATTCAATGAAATAATGAGAAAACTTCCCAGACTTGAAGAATGAGACAGAATCCCAAATCCTAGAGGCCTACAGGACGCCGAATGTGCAAAATCATAAGAGATCCACACCTAGACACATTATAATGAAGATGCCCAACATACAGAATAAGGAGAGAATTTTAAAAGCTACAAGAGAAAGGAAGCAGATTACATTTAGGGGTAAGCCAATCAGGATAACAGCTGATCTTTCAACACAGACTCTGAAAGCTAGAAGATCCTGGAATAACATATTTCAAACACTGAAAGAAAATGGGTTCCAACCAAGAATTGTGTATCCAGCGAAATTAAGCTTCAGGATGGAAGATGAAATTAAAACCTTCCACGATAAACAAAAGTTAAAAGAATTTGCAGCTAGAAAACCATCTCTTCAAAACATCCTTGGCAAAACATTACAGGAAGAGGAAATGGAAAATAAGAATGAAAACCAACAGTGGGAGGTAGGACAGTAAAGGGGGGGGAATAATCAAAGAGGAAAAAAAACCATGTTTAGTAACAGAAATAAACAAATATGGCTGGAAGAACAACCCACATCTCAATAATAACCCTAAATGTTAATGGCTTAAACTCACCAATTAAGAGACACAGGCTAGTAGAATGGATCACAAAACAAGACCCAACAATATGCTGCCTACAGGAGATGCATTTGATAGGAAAAGACATACATAGGCTGAAGGTGAAAGGTTGGGAAAAATCATATCACTCATATGGACTTCGGAAACAAGCAGGAGTGTCCATACTCATATCAAATAAAATAGATTTCAAGCCCAAGTTAATCAAAAGGGATAAAGAGGGACACTACATACTGCTCAAGGGAACCATACACCAACAAGACATAACAATCATAAATATATATGCCCCAAACAATGGTGCAGCTATGTTCATCGAACAAACTCTTCTCAAGTTCAAGAGTCTAATAGACCACCATACAATAATCATGGGAGACTTCAACACACCTCTATCACCACTGGACAGATCTTCCAAACAAAAGTTGAATAAGGAACCTATAGAACTCAATAACACAATTAATAACTTAGACTTAATTGACATATATAGAATATACCACCCAACATCAAGCAGTTACACTTTTTTCTCAGCAGCACATGGATCCTTTTCAAAAATAGATCATATATTATGTCACAGGGCAACTCTTAGACAATATAAAGGAGTAGAGATAATACCATGCATCTTATCTGATCATAATGGAATGAAACTGAAAATCAATGATAAAAGAAGGAAGGAAAAATCATGCATCACTTGGAGAATGAACAATAGGTTACTGAATGATCAATGGGTTATAGAAGACATCAAGGAGGAAATTAAAAATTCTTAGAGATAAATGAAAACACAGACACAACATATCGGAATCTATGGGACACATTGAAAGCAGTTCTAAGAGGAAAATTCATTGCTTGGAGTTCATTCCTTAAAAAAAGAAAAAACCAACAAATAAATGATCTCATACTTCATCTCAAAATCCTAGAAAAAGAAGAGCAAAACAACAGCAAAAGAAGTAGAAGGCAAGAAATAATTAAAATCAAAGCTGAAATTAATGAAATCGAAACAAAAGAAACAATTGAAAAAATTGTCAAAACTAAAAGTTGGTTCTTTGAAAAAATAAACAAAATCGACAGACCCTTAGCCATGCTAGCGAAGAGAAGAAGAGAGAGAACTCAAATTACTAGCATACGGGATGAAAAAGGCAATATCACAACAGACACTTCAGAAATACAAAAGATAATCAAAAATTATTTTGAATCCTTATACTCCAATAAATTAGAAGATAGTGAAGGCATAGATAAATTTCTTAAGTCATATGATCTGCCCAGATTGAGTCAGGAGGATATAGACACCCTAAACAGACCAATATCAATTGAGGAAATAGAAGAAACCATCAAAAGACTACCAAATAAGAAAAGCCCAGGACCGAATGGGTATACAGAGGAGTTTTACAAAACCTTTAAAGAGGAACTAATACCAATACTTTTCAAGCTACTTCCGGAAATAGAAAAAGAGGGAGAACTTCCAAATTCATTCTACGAGGCCAACATCACCCTGATACCTAAACCAAACAAAGACACTTCAAAGAAAGAAAACTACAGACCAATATCTCTAATGAACCTAGATGCAAAAATCCTCAATAAAATTCTGGCGAATCGGATACAAAAACATATCAAAAAAATTGTGCACCATGATCAAGTAGGATTCATCCCTGGGATGCAAGACTGGTTCAATATACAGAAATCAATAAATGTTATTCACCACATCAATAGACTTAAAAATAAGAACCATATGATCATCTCGATAGATGCGGAAAAAGCATTCGACAAAGTACAGCATCCCTTTATGTTCAAAACTCTAGAAAAACTAGGGATAACAGGAACATACCTCAATATTGTAAAAGCAATCTATGCTAAGCCTCAGGCTAGCATCATTCTGAATGGAGAAAAATTGAAGGCATTCCCTCTAAAATCTGGAACAAGACAGGGATGCCCTCTCTCTCCACTTCTGTTCAACATAGTTCTCGAAACACTGGCCAGAGCAATTAAACAGACAAAAGAAATTAAAGGCATCAAAATAGGAAAAGAAGAACTTAAATTATCACTATTTGTAGATAACATGATTCTATACCTAGCAGACCCAAAAGGGTCTACAAAGAAACTATTAGAGCTAATAAATGAATTCAGCAAAGTGGCAGGATATAAAATCAACACGCATAAATCAAAGGCATTCCTGTATATCAGCGACAAATCCTCTGAAATGGAAATGAGGACCACCACTCCATTCACAATATCTTCAAAAAAAAATAAAATACTTGGAATCAACCTAACAAAAGAGGAGAAAGACTTATACAATGAAAACTACAGAACCCTAAAGAGAGAAATAGAAGAAGATCTTAGAAGATGGAAAAATATACCCTGTTCATGGATAGGCAGAACTAACATCATCAAAATGGCGATATTACCAAAAGTTCTCTATAGGTTTAATGCAATGCCAATCAAAATCCCAAAGGCATTTCTTGTAGAAATAGTGAAAGCAATCATGAAATTCATATGGAAAAATAAAAGACCCAGAATAGCAAAAACAATGCTAAGCAGGAAGTGTGAATCAGGCGGTATAGCGATACCAGACTTCAAACTATACTACAGAGCAATAGTAACAAAAACAGCATGGTACTGGTACCAAAACAGTCGGGTGGACCAATGGTACAGAATAGAGGACACAGAAACCAATCCACAAAACTACAACTATCTTATATTTGATTAAGGGGCTAAAAGCATGCAATGGAGGAAGGATAGCATCTTCAACAAATGGTGCTGGGAAAACTGGAAATCCATATGCAACAAAATGAAACTGAATCCCTTTCTCTCGCCATGCACAAAAGTTAATTAAAAATGGATCAAGGAGCTTGATATCAAATCAGAGACACGCCGTCTGATAGAAGAAAAAGTTGGCTACGATCTACATATGGTGGGGTCGGGCTCCAAATTCCTCAATAGGACACCCATAGCACAAAAGTTAATAACTAGAATCAACAAATGGGACTTACTCAAACTAAAAAGTTTTTTCTCAGCAAAAGAAACAATAACAGAGGTAAATAGGGAGCCTACATCCTGGGAACAAATTTTTACTCCTCACACTTCAGATAGAGCCCTAATATCCAGAGTATACAAAGAACTCAAAAAATTAGACAATAAGAGAACAAACAACCCAATCAACAAATGGGCCAAGGACCTGAACAGACACTTCTCAGAGGAGGACATACAGTCAATAAACAAGTACATGAAAAAATGCTCACCATCTCTAGCAGTCAGAGAAATGCAAATCAAAACCACCCTAAGATACCATCTCACTCCAGTAAGATTGGCAGCCATTATGAAGTCAAACAACAACAAGTGCTGGCGAGGATGTGGGGAAAAGGGTACACTTGTACATTGCTGGTGGGACTGCAAATTGGTGCAGCCAATTTGGAAAGCAGTATGGAGATTTCTTGGAAAGCTGGGAATGGAGCCACCATTTGACCCAGCTATTCCCCTTCTCGGTTTATTCCCTAAAGACCTAAAAAGAGCATGCTACAGGGACACTGCTACATCGATGTTCATAGCAGCACAATTCACAATAGCAAGACTGTGGAACCAACCTAGATGCCCTTCAATAGATGAATGGATAAAAAAAAATGTGGCATTTATACACAATGGAGTATTACTCTGCATTAAAAAATGACAAAATCATAGAATTTGCAGGGAAATGGATGGCATTAGAGCAGATTATGCTAAGTGAAGCTAGCCAATCCCTAAAAAACAAATGCCAAATGTCTTCTTTGATATAAGGAGAGTAACTAAGAACAGAGTAGGGATGAAGAGCAGGAGAAGAAGATTAACATTAAACAGGGATGAGAGGTGGGAGGGAAAGGGAGAGAGAAGGGAAATTGCATGGAAATGGAAGGAGACCCTCAGGGTTATACAAAAGTACATACAAGAGGAAGTGAGGGGAAAGGGAAAAATAATACAAGGGGGAGAAATGAATGACAGTAGAGGGGGTAGAGAGAGAAGAGGGGAGGGGAGGGGAGGGGGGATAGTAGAGGATAGGAAAGGCAGCAGAACACAACAGACACTAGTATGGCAATATGTAAATCAATGGATGTGTACCTGATGTGATTCTGCAATCTGTATATGGGGTAAAAATGGGAGTTCATAACCCACTTGAATCTAAGTGTGAAATATGATATATCAAGAAACATGTAATGTTTTGAACAACCAACAATAAAAAATTTAAAAATAAATAAATAAAAATTGTTATATATAATATATAATATTTACAGCTAATTCTATCTAACTGAAAGATTTAATATAAAGTTAAATTTGTAGAAATTACCTGGAACATATTTCATAGAGTCAAAGAGATAACAACCATGAAAGAGAGATGAAAAGAAATTAAGTCAAATATAGAAAAAATGTTCTAACTTTTTTTAATTCTTGATTCCAGATAAAGCATAATGGAATATGAAAAAAATAATAAGCTTGTGTATATCTCAGTGATAAGAGGACATGCTTAGCATGCATGAGGCCTTGCATTCATTTTTCAGCACCAAAAAGTGAATGAGATAAAATAAGTTAATTAGTAATATGTAAAATTATCTAGAAAGGTGAATGTCATCAATCTATAGGTTAAAAATCCTATACATATTGTTAGCTTAGACTGGCAATTTCCATGAAAATATATTAGCAAAATATAAATAATAACATTTTGAAGCAAACATAAACTAGGTTTTATACACCATCTTGCATAGAATAGATTCTACAGAATACAATTTGAGAAAAAGGAAAATAAATGTAAAATTACATCAGAGATGAATCCTAAAAGTGTTAAAAAATTATGCCATAGTAATTCATTTCATGAAGTTCTAGGACAGTCAAAATAAACCTATGGTGAAAAAATAAGACCTTTAGCCAGTTAGTGCTAGTAACAGGATGGACTGACATGGAGTTTCAAAAGATTTTTTTAGTTATGTTCTTTTTCTTAAAAGGTGCCTGGATACACAGGTAAAGGCATTTGTTAAAACAAATTGAATGAAACACATAAAATTTGTATACTACAGTGTATATAAAATTTAGCCTTAATCAAAAGCATAAAAACATAGTAAAATTAAATTAATCCTATGTATGCTACAGTGTTTAGATTTGAAATATACTATTATGTGCAGCTTATTGAGGACTGTAACAAAATAAGATGAATCTATAGAAATATGAATAAATATATGGAAATATGAAAATTTTTGTGTTAAATATAATGTATTGGTCAGTTAATCAGTGTTCATTATATATACTTTGACATTTTTAGCCTATACTAGGTAGGAAAACCAAATGATCTATCTTAAAAATCAGCTTTGTCTTTTTAGTAATTAAACTGAATGGCATTTTTTAGAAGATCAAAAGTGTATAGAATATTATAAACAAATATATCAATTAGTTTTAATACTGTGTAATTGTTTTTTAAATTACAGTAATTTTCTAGTAGCAAAGGGAAAGGAAAAATGAAACTTTTTCCAAAATGGAGTCATGTAACAAAGTTCAATTTTAAATATATTTAAATTTATTTAAACTAAAATATCTGAACTAATTTTGGCTTTAGAGAACTTTAAGCCAAAATCAGTAGTCTTCGCTATATCAGTGATTATAATTTGATATGAAAAAAAATATATTGACAAGAAGGAACTAAAGTGAATAAAGAAAATTATTTTGTAAATGGGACTACCAACATGAAAAAAATTAACATGAGCTGCATATATTGCATAATTAGTCATGATTATTATTATTTAGCATGTTACTATATACCCTTCACAATTCACAATCAATTGATATTATATTTTTATTGACTAATATTAATTACCTATTTTATAAAATTCCTAAACTCCTTTAGGAATTTTCTTAGAGAATAAAAAGATATTCAACCTTAAATTCAGTGATATATGATACACATAAAACATTAACAAGAATAAGTATTAATGACAACATTGATATATATAAAGAATATCAGCAATTTTCAGGACAGGAGAAATGCAGTTTTGACTGCCAACTAGCAGTTGTAATCATCATACATAAATTATTTTCTTATGTTTGAGTAATAGATTAAAATACTAAATATTAAGCCTTTGAATAATTAAGAAGAAAGCAATGTGATTTCAATTTGTACACAAATCATCTTTGTTTCCTATGTTAACTTTTCTTGGTAGGTAAGAAAACTGAAGTGCTAAGAAATATTTTTCAAAGTCACAAGTTTAGTAAACAACAACATCAGAAGTTAAATTCTAGACCATGAGTTTCTCACTCAAAGCCCACTGTATTTTCCAAGGCCAGATGAATGAACTTCTTTTGAACAACCACAGTGATTTTTCTTCAACATCAAACAGGCTTCAAACTGATCACATGGAGTGCTTGGGTTAGGTAGCAGAAAAATAAATGGTCACTTATTCAGATTAATGAAAAATTATAGCAGAATTCAGTAAGTTAAATTAGTGGAGTTTTAAAAAAATAGATATTAATTTACTTTCTGTAAAATGAACTGCATAAAGCACAAATCAGTCATAAACTATTTCAGAAAATAACAGGGAAACTAGAAAATAGTTTTGTTGTTGGGATCTGGGTCATCCTTAACTTTTATCTTCTAAAAGCATTTTAGGATTCCCTGCTGGCACAATAATATAGTAAAATAATAGTTCTAAACATTGCTATTATTGGAGAATTTGGAGCATTTTACCAAAAAAAAAGTTTGTTTTTTTTTTTTAGTATTTGCTAATATCCTTTCTTCCAAAACAGAAATAGAGTTACTTACTAGAT